>NC_068285.1:16524607-16799607 GCF_025860055.1 Xyrauchen texanus | reverse complement strand
TCCTTTAGGCGTTCTGTGGCTTTCAGTGATATCTGAGTTTGCATACATCAGTTTGCTGGCATTGGGTTTCCTACTCATGTGGATGGAATTGTTGCTGCTGTGTCTGAATAAGGAAATGTATGCACTCAAGATCAATGCTTTTGCTGCCATCTGCACCGTCCTCTCCGGTGAGTTTTTAAGAGCTGTTCTGACAGAGAATCTTAAATAATCAGATTTTGACTGAGACAAACAGGGATAACAATCTTTAATGGCTCCTTTTTTAGGTATGATGGGAATGGTGGCACATATGATGTATACAACAGTATTCCAGATGACGGTCAGCATTGGGCCCAAAGACTGGAGACCTCAGACTTGGGACTACGGCTGGTCATTTGCGTGAGATTTTCTTTGCCTTTTGTCATCTTTTTGTTCTGCTCTTCCTCTACTCTCCCGTACTCTATTTCTATGCACTTGTATTTTCATTTAATAACATCACTGCAAATACTGTGACCCCTAGAATCATTTTTGGATACCTAAGATACACTTTGAAATGCATAAATATACAGTACATTATCAAACCAGGTGGCATTTATTTGAAAGAAACTTACTGATGCACAGGTACATTTTTCTGGCAAAGCATGTCATAAAATGAAGTTTGTCACATTTTAAATAATAACAAAATATAAATCTTAATCAAGACAAAGATTATATGGATGCTTTCTGGTTGTCAAACTTAGTGTAACATTTTCAGAGTTCTATGAAATGTGATGATGTAATTACAGTGTGATGAACCACTACTGTGGTTAAAGTTGCATATCCAATGGGACCAGTTAGTAAGAAGTAATTGCAAACAAAGAAAGACTAGTGAAGTGGTGGCTCAGCGGTTAAGGCTCTGGGTTACTGACCAGAAGGTCAGGGGTTCAAGCCTCAACACTGCCAAGACACCACTGTTGGGTCCTTGAGCAAGGCCCTTGCCCTATCTGCACCAGGGGTGCCGTATCATGGCTGACCCTGCACTCTGACCCCAGCTTAGCTGGGATAAGTGAAAAAAATTATTTCACCGTATATATATGCAGACATGTATGTATAATGTGTGACAATAGATCAATTATTTTTTTTATTTTTTATTTTGGGCCACTGTATACACTAAAAATTACTAGTAAGATATATTTAATTTTAATTTCACACATACTTAATTTTTAGTGGTATCAAATTAAGTAAAATATACTTAATTTTATTAAATAATATTAATTAGCTTTGACAAATAAGTAAAATTAACTTTTTTTATTTACCAGAGAAATGTATGCAAATTAGCAAAGAAATATGAGATTTTCTGCTTTAGGATTAATGCATGATGTAAATCATAAATAATCATAAATAATATTTATGTATAAGCTAAAGCATAAATTTGTACATATTTGAGTTAAAAACAAAGGTAGATGCTTAAACTAACTTATTCAATGTAGGAAGTAATTAATATTGCTATATTAATTTCACCACACAGTGTATAATGAAATGGTTGTTTGGTCACATTGAATGTATATTAAATCAAAATAGTGTAAAATGAATAATTTGACCCCTAATTTCAGATTTAATCACCATTGGTACTCCTTTCACAGTATGGCATGGGTCTCCTTTAGTTGTTGCATGGCAGCAGCTGTATTCACCCTGAACTCTTACACCAAAACCCTGATCGAGATGAAGCACCGTGCCCGAATCCATCTTGAGGAGGCTCGCACCGCCAGCCATGCTCCTCCTTACGATGAGGTCATCATGGCTGGTGGCGGGAGCCTCTACTCTGTCAGCCGACTGGTTCAGCACTGCCAGAAGGGGACACTCATGGACACCACGTGGCCCCCCAAAGAGAACATACCTGGTGGGTCTTTGTTGGAGATGGCGAATCCGCATGGACTGGTACTGGTGTCGGGTTGCGGAACGGAGGGATGCGAAGACTGCGAGAGAGAAATGGAGGAAATGGAACGTGCTTTAGAGAGGGAAGAAAGTGAAGGTGAAGATGAAATGTTCTGAGAAGGAGTGGAAAGAAAGAACTGCATCTAAGAGGACAAAGAGAATGCCAAATGATGATATAAGACTTCGGCTCTGTTATGAGAGGGAGTATTGGAGAGAAATAAAACATTTACTTTTATACATTTGGCAAAGGTTTTTTTGTCCAATGTGACTGACTGTCCATTTTAAAGTATACATTTGACCACTTTGTGTGTTCCTTGAGAATGGAACTCATGACCTTGGCGTTGTTATCACCATGCTCTACCAGCTATGAACCAGAAATAGAAAGGATTAATAATAGGTAAATTCCAAATGGTATTTTTGAACACTGCGAGAGGGGACACCCCTCGAAGGGTCATTCCAAAAGATTCACTGAGACAGGTTGAATAGCTGTAAAAATCGTATAGCTTGCAATGATAATTGCAGGTCAATTTCAAAGGTGCGAGTTTGTACACTTTTGTGTGAACTTATTATTTGATGCTACTGGCAGGAATGGATTACCAACAAGGCCAATGGGGCCAGTGCCCAGAGGCCCTTGACTGCCCGGGGGGCCCCTGGGCTTTAGGTTGTGCGATCCAGTTTGGTAATCCCCCCGCTCGAAAACCCATCAACAATGAAAACCAACCCCCACCCCCCAAAGACTTAATGACTTAGTCATAATCCGTCCCTGGCAACTGATAAAATGATGAGATTTTACCTTTGATTCTTAAAGAAACTTGGCGGTTATATTCCTACAGTGGAAAAAGCAGCATGGGATATTGGTATACAGCTGTCCCCGCCAGGAATCTTAAGAAGCTTAACCAGTAAAACTTACTTGATCAACCAGCTTCACATAAACATGACTATTACTGGTTCACCAGCCATACATCACCAAACCAGCATTAACAAGCCGGGAAAAAAACATGGAACTTTAAGCTGGTCTGAGCTGGTCATTTCAGCAGGGATGTTACGAATGAGACAATGCTATGTCATATAGTCGCACTAATTTATTAAAAATGACAAAGTCTGCAAATTCGTTTTAAGGTAGATTTGTTTGTGCATGGTCAAATACGGTATTATGTGTTTTCCCAAAATGTTTTAATAAAAAATTAGTGCTCTGAATGCAACAGGAATTGTTTTTTTAATTTATTTACTTATACCATTTGCTTATTTCTTATTTGTCAGGCATCTTGCTCTCTTAGTTGTTTACATTGCATTATCAATAATACTTTTTTACTTACCGTTACATCTTTATGAACTGCTACATCAGCGCAAGTAAAGATTATTGATAACACTTTACAGTAAGGTTCTTTTCATGAACATCAGTTAATGCATTATCATGAACTAATAATGAACAATATTTCCACAGTGTTTTCTAAATATATTTCAATAGTTCTTTGTTTGTTCATGATAGTTCATAATGCATTAGCTAATGGTAACTGTTGAAATTAATATTAAGATGAATTGCTGTAAAAGTATTGTTCATTGTTAATTCATGTTAACAAATGCAGTTGACTAATGTTAATGAACACAACCTTATAGTAAAATGTTACCAGATTAATTTATGACTCTACAAATTGTAGCACATCTCTTATAGCGTTAACTAAAAGTCTGGTTTATTTACCTTGTGTAAACATTGCATCAAACCTTCTTTTAATTAAACGAAAAGATCGACAGACAGAGAGACACATAACTAAAAGAATTATGAGAGGTTTTGTACATTGATTGGGTTTTTCCATGTGGCACATTTGGATGACAACTGGCTCTTATACTTCACCCCATTATTCCGTTATTCGATGAGAGCACAGAGCATAACATATGACATAATGTGAGTATAGAACAAGAAGGAGCGATGGAAAGATTACAACAAACAGAGGAATTTCAGCAGCTTCAGACAGATGCTTCAAAAGCAGGAGATTATGTGAATAATCTCCTCAGTAAGAGACACGGATCAAGTGAGAGATGGAGAGCATTAGAAACAGTAAGAAGAAAATCAAAAGTACGAACAATAGATGATAGATATTTGTTCTTCTTTTAAAAGCTCTGTTGATGCATGATCAGGTAGCAATAAAATAACATGTGAGAAATGAAAACATTAATTTGTCATGATGTAAAGTGTGTGTAAAGCGATCAATGGAAAGGAGGAGGTGAGAACTGGCTTGACAATATAAATAATAGTTTTAATAATAAACTGGGCGAAAATAAAGAGCAAACACACACATGATGGACAAGTCCGTAAACGATCTCTCTCTCCCGCACGATCCTCTGCAGTCGACCTTTATCCCTCTCGAAGGCTTGATTAGCCTAATACGGGACCAGGTGTGTGGGATCACGACCCGGCCCCGCCCTCCGCCCTGCCACATTGGGGTAGTAGATTTATTTGTCTTATTTTTTTCATTTTGAAATGGAATATTTTCCAACCCTGAATGTCAAATGAATATTCAGTGCATTAACTAACTGAAAATAATCTGTAAAAAAAAAAAAAAAAATTATAATTGTGATAAGACATCTTTACACAACTGTCATGCAATATGAACATCAAGCAGAATTGTACAATATGCAATTGTATGTGTGTTTGTATGAAACTAACACACCATGCAATGACACAATTTCTTAATGTGAATCATTTATATGACAGAACAATCAAAAGAACGATAAACACATTCCAAATTAAATAAACATGAATAATGGTTAGGTTAATCAAATAACTGAAACGTGCTGGGAGCTTCATGTTAACTGGTTTCAATCATTACACCTTTCAGTGTCTATACTGGACACAAAAGCAGCATATCAACTGGACAAATTGAACTAGAACAATGAGGTGTGTAGACAAATAAACTGAATTTACACTGTGTCTTATTGGGTAGAGTAGGTTGTATATGGGTTTGACTAGATCAATAAAATCACTCCAAAAATATATTTTAGGCTATTTTTAAGATTTACATATTTCAATTTCATAACAAAAATTCCATCACATTTAATTGTTTAATATTTTTAAATGAATAAAAATGTAAAATATTTAGTTTTTTATATTTATGAAAGATTACTCGATTCAAATTGATGGAATTTTGTTATGAAATTGAAATACATAAATCATAAAATTATTATTATTGTTCTTGAGTGTAGATGTGAAACCAGTGCTGCATTTTAAGTCTCACTTTTAAGGGTGCACTCTGGTCAAATACCACACAGACCTCTGGCACCAAGTTGTACTTTTTTAACAGCGTATTAAAACAATGATTTACGTAACTTCATCTTTTCATATTATTTCAGGTTATTTGAAAGTTACTTTTCCCTTAAATTAGAAGTTACAGTCAGAATGGAATTCTATATATTATTACAATGTCTATTTTTAAAAACACATCTATTATTGTGTTACTGTACTGTTAAACTAGCAGAAGACATCTTATTCAGCTTTGTAACACAACGGTTACACACAAATTAAGAATGGTGAAAACTTCCACAATTTGTTTATTGTTAATGTACACATCCATGAAATCAGGCATGACAGAATTGCCATTTTGCTCATGATGATTTTGTCAGCTCATTTATGGTCATACTGAATTAGCCGTAATGCAGCCTCGTTTGATGATATGCTTTCAATGAACTCCCCCTCTGCAATTCGGTCTGCATGTGTGAGAAAATAAATGCTTTGTTAATGTAGGCAGTGTGATAATACTCATTTTATTACTCAATATTATTTCACTTATTTTCCAGTAAAATACATAAACATACATTTACATAAGAAGCAACATTGCATAAGATACTACATAAGACTTATTTGATCAACTGGGTTTATGTTTCCTACCCAATTGGCATGTTACCCCATTTTTCTTATTTTCAGCATAATTCAGTGAGGTTTACGTTAAAAACAAGAAGAAAAAAAAATTGCCAAAGGAGTAAAAATTAAAAAGTTAGGTCCAGTCTTATTTTACACAGTTTTGCTTGTCAAGTACATATATCTTATATGTTTACTGTACATACTTAAAAAACATTTGACTCTAAACTGTCCCAACTAAGTTCTCTTACCAGTGTCCTTTTTTCCAAAGATGGCCCAGAGCTTCTCTGCTCTCTTCTCCGGCGTGTTCTCATCACTGGGCAGCTCTGCATGCTTTTCTTTGGGTATGAGTTTGAAAATGGCCTGATGGGAAATCAGAGAGAGCTCAATTGCATGTTCATTTAATGCATACAGTATAAATGCATTTATCTATGGCTGTATAACTATATAAGCTTTAGTGATTGCATGAATAAAGTGAAAAGATGTGGTGTCAAACTGGTGTCATCAAATGGCAGATTGAAAAAATAGGAACCTGATAAATAAATCTGAACCTTTTGATATTATACACATAAAACCCACCAAAAAATATAATCTTACTTTCAAAGACTTATGCAGGACACATAATTGACAGCTGCATTACTTATTGATTTCTAAGTCAATCATTGAACATTTTGATAAAGAGATTATTGTCAGTTTCACCAGTGTAATTGTATTCAGCAAGTATTGCATTACACTAGATAACAACCTGTTATTTGCATCCCTCATACTGACAGGTTTTTTATTGTGGTGACATTGTTTTTGACCATTATATGGGCCTACTCTTTGGATAATATCCCATGACGCACAAGAAGCATTTCTAAATCTGTTATTTTCTTCTGTAATCCACGCTGAGCTTAGTTTTAAAGCATTCTGTTTGGGCTATGTGCTAAATTTATCTCTCCTCACATCCCTTCAAGTTCCTTTTCTGTTTAGCCTGAGTGCTATATATGTCTCACTCCTCCCTTAGAGCTTAACTTGCTTCATTGGCTTATAATGTGTTTACGCTTACAAATTTGTTGATTCGGATCAACCATATATAAATAAGGTTACCTAAAAATAGAAAAAAGAAAAAGCAAAAATGAAATAGTGCCAGCCAGCATATTAGACTCTTTAGCAGACTCTTACTTAAGAGCTTTGGCAGGATAAGGAGGACAACAGTGGGATAAACAATTCTAACCTAAAACATAGGTCTGCATGATTTTAACTTACAGAATAATTCCAACAGAATAGGTAACCCAAAAATGTAATTCTGTCATCCAGTACATTTACATGCATTTTAAAAGTTCAAATGAAAATATTTTTCTTGTTGTTTTTTTTCAAATGTCATGTAAAGCTTTAATACGATTAATAGGTTTTACCGGTACATTTTTTGTAAAGTCAGACTAACAGACTGAGATAATGCGATTGTAGGTCAGCTTTGTCTAGCTCAATCAACAGCATGTATAGCATAATATTGATTACCAAAAAAAATTATAATAATACTAATGATAATAAAAGAAATTACAAAAATAGCAAAAATCAAGGTTACATTGAGGCACTTACAATGAAAGTGATTGGGGCCAATTTTGGGGGGGTTAAAGGCAGAAATGTGAAGCTAATAATTTAATAAAAGCACTTACATGAATTCTTCTGTTAAAAATTGTGTATTATTTGAGCTGTATGAGGTTTTAGGGTTTACAATGTCATGTTATCATGGCAACAAAGTAGTAAAAGTTGATATAACTTTACATAGAAAAGGTTATTAAGTAATTTTATCATACTGAAATCACGTCTTGTGGCTATATTTGTGAAACGGATGGGTCCTATTCACTTCTTGTGCCTCACTTTAACCCAGACTTCTTTTTTGTTCTTCTTAATCTATTTATTTTTATGAAAAGAAGGGACAGGTTGAACTGCATTTTTGGGTTAATCAACATTATGCCACAAATGCTGTTAATTGGGCTTAAAGGTGAACTCAGGTATTAGGTACTTTTTTTGAAGTATGTCAAAATACGGCTTATGCTGACACATAGTGGCCTGGATGCTGCGTCATTCAAACACTGTCGTTTTCAGTTGCAGATGTCATTGTAGAAATGTACTATGCACAGTAAACCAGGATTAATTCAGCCATGAGTGAAAGTGTCCAATAACAGAGCAGTTACAAAGCAAGTAGTATTCAGCTGGTCATGTGATGCTAATATGGCTGCCCCCATGAGGGCGCCCCCGCCCCATGTAGAATAAAAGAGCTTATATAAGGTTACTGATATGACTGAACTCTTCATCTCACATGAGTGGTCCTGATTTCATACATATGTTTCAAAATTACCATTAATTTCTTTAGGAGTAAAACTTTTAAATGAGGAAATAAATTACTGACTGCAACTTTATCTAGTATTGAACCAGGAATACTGCTTTTATTGGAGCACAATTGGCCTCAACCTAGTGCATGTGGATGCTCTGAATGACACTGATGCCATTTCAACACTATTAAAACTGTCTAAAGAAAGTTTTGACATGGGGCCATCGCTTGATTTCATGGGGCCTAGGACAACATTTTTAGAAGTGTCCTGAAGAGTAAACCATAACCTGATCCCCCTATCTTCAAACTAATACCACAAATTGATGTTTATTCTCAATTTCTTTCACACATCATTGTATGACTTGGGCCAAAAACTCTACACAAGAACATTAAGCTCAATTTAATTAGTTGTTGTGTTCTGAAATGTGTCCAAAAGCAATACATAAAGCAATGCAAGTACAAGCTGCTGTTAAAGTTAGTCAAACTGTCAAATGCCTTTTCCAAATGGCAGTTTTGCGCACTTGAAGGGCACTGCGGGAACTGGGAAGGGGCGCCACTCAAAGGGTCGTTCCAAACAAAAGAAAAAAATGTGCTTCTGGCCTTAGTTGACTCCCTTTGTCACAGAACGTTGCATTACACTGTAGTTTATTCTTTATCGTTTGACTTTGTTTTCAAATGGTTTAACATAAATAAGGGATATTATATAGCTGTTCTTTTATCTGAAGTGTAATATCTCTGTACAACTTCAGACCCTTGAGCGTCCATTTCTGAGAAGAAGGCTTAACAGTTGACATGTCATCGAATCCCTCTGCATAGTCTTAAATCCTGATTGCACATTGAGGAGCTTATCTCCCTCACAGTACCCACCACTGAATCCTTCTGATGGTTCCTTATAGGGAATGGGTTTAAGTGTTGTCACTCTTTACTTCCAATCACTGATCTAAGGTCAAGTTTGGTGTTAAATGATCTTTATGGTTTAGCATCACTGCCAAAAAGACCCGACTCTTGAGTTTGAGACACATTCAATCAGTCTTGGTCTTACAGGACATGAGTTTTGAATGGTGTCGCACTACCAGAGAAACCTGTCATGCATGCAAACCTAAGAGATTAAGTGCCGGACAACAGCTTCTTATTTGTCTAGCTTGGGAAACATGGTTAAGAATTATTTATCTTATTTTATTCACAAACAGTTCCAATTTTAAATTGGAAATTGACCCTTTAAATGATCTTCAAAAAATGTTTTTTACAGGAAGTCAGTTTCATAAAAGCAGTTCACAATTTCTCATCTTTCTTTCAATTTCCAACACTCTTATTTCTCTTATCAGTGTGCTTATCATCTTTTAATTATTTATGTGTGCATTGGTGTGTTTGAATGGAATAGCCTGTTCTTCTTTTCTATCCTAAAATTTACAAAAATGGTGCTAGAATAGATGTGAAATTATAAACTAAAAGGATAGCTCACAGAATAACGTTAGCCTCAGTCACCATTCAATTTCACTACATTTCTTTACCCATAGTGAATCATATCAGTTTGGAACAACATGAGATGTATGAATTTGTATTTTTTACCTTTAAAGCGGTGAACTACCCCTTTAAAGGTAAAGTTTTGCATCTCCAAACGGAATTTAACAAAACAGGTTTGAAACCGGTTTCCCAAGCAGAAGTCCCCCAAAACAGAAGTCCCGCCCCCAAACTCACACCATTGGTTGAGCCAGTGTTACTCGGGTGCACCAGTCGGGATGCTCAAACTAGCAATTTTGCTTCTTAAGTAAATACATTTTGTAAATAAAAAAGCTTTAGATGTTTTACTGGGGGAAAAGAGGAAAGCAACTGTTCTTGTAAGTATTCTCTTATTCATTCTCTTACCTGGCAGAGTTCACACACTTCAGATTTTGTGATGTAGCCGTTCTTGTCCACATCAAACAGAGAGAAGGCCCACTCCAGCTTCAGGGCCATCTTCCCTGAGGAGGTCATGTGAAGAGCAACAATGTACTCCTTAAAGTCTAATGTTCCATCATCATTGGTGTCGAAGGAGCGGAAAACGTGTTGGGCATAGGTCTTGGCATCGCTGTCGGGGAAGAATCGACTGTAGATCTCCTCGAACTGATTTAGTGTGATGCGACCCGAAGGACACTGTTTCTGGAAGTTCTCATACCACTGTGTGATCTCGGCTTCAGAGAACTTGGTGTTCACCTTGAGATCATCAAGGATCTCTCTGGAAACCACTCCACTCTGTGAGTTTCCCATGGCCTTTTGGGGAAGTCAAAGAAATTTCGACAACAATAGAGGTTCAAAATTTGTCCTTGGTAAGGATCAGGTGGGTTGTTAGTCTCTCAAGCTGTCCCAAGCTCAGGGTGTCCAGACAAAACTGTAAAATAACACAGCAGACTTGCTAAGATGAATAAATGAATGAAAATAGTTATAATTTTATTTAAGCGAATTAGCAAATGCACAATCCATTCACAGTTGGCAGATGAAATAAAATGGAAAAAAGTCGAATTTATCATTGTAAGTGAAAGAACGATTTCTTTATAAGGAATTACTGCAATTGAATCATTCTAGAGATGGCCACAGAGGCTACAGGGGGGAATCTCACAAGATCTGTCAATGTCATATTTCACCCCAAAAATGAGAATTTATCAGCTTTATAGTCAGAAAATGAATGATACAATGCAAATATAAAAAAATAAATACACATTTTCTTTATGAAAACTATAATTTCATGTTTTTTATGTATATTTTGGGATGAAATGTGTCATTTTAATATGTAATTAAAATGTCTCATCTTGATTAATTTTTTAAGGACTAGTTGGTTTCCACTTTACTTGAATGTTAAATCTTCATGCCGATAGCAGAATTATTTTAGTAGTATTAAATGCCTCAAGTTTAGTGCAATTTAGTGTGGCAGTCAGTTGCTTTTTATCATCCTCTACTAATAGATTAGAGTCAGTTTTTCTAAAATGATAATAATAATAATAATAATGAAAAATGCAACTGGAAAGAGATGAACTGTGACTAAATTAAACCACTTCTCTCAATGCACTTCTGCATAGTACAAAGGGAAAAAAGACTGCAATTTTGTAATTCATTTTTCAACATTTAGCTGGAAGCAACATTACAATTGTAAATGATACTAAACATGGTTGAACACATTTTTGTGTTCATAGCTGACATTAATTATTTTCACCCAAATAAATTCTGCCATCTGTGAACTATTCCTAAAACGATAAGATCACTGTGACTTTACAGGCCTGTGGTTATGATTCTTAAGCAATAAAATATTGTAGTGTCCTAATAAACAGTACAATAAACTTAATTTTTAATTAAAACTTGACTAAAGATTTAGTCTTTAACTGTAACTTCTTCCATCAAATCATCATTATGCCAAACTCATAAATATAAATAAAGTCATAAATATAAGAACCTAATAAAAGCACACTTTTGACTAGGTTCTTTTGGCTGGCCGTTGACTGGTACAACCTCATAAATGAATGTCAAGAAATGCAACCCCGCGAAGAATATGCAAAGAACATAAATCTGATGTGTTAAATGACATGGCCAGATGTGTAACTATCAAAAACATTCTTACCTATAGTTGTTGCCCAATGGAGCAAGAATCAAGGTGCAAGTAATCATGGCAGAGTGTGGAAGAGTAATGAGCTAGTGTTGAAGGAGGTGGCTACCTCTCCATGGGTTAAGTCAATTACACAAGGTTTTAGAAGGCTCAGCCATAAGAGATTTACATTTTGTAATGTATTGCATCTCTTTTTTTCTCTGTTGTTTTCCTTTCTTTGTTCTAATCTCTTTGTTTGTTTTTCCAGGTAGTCACTTTCACCCCGTTTAAGATAAATGTTGTGTAAGTATGTGTACATATGATATGTAAATTGTGTTGTGTAAGTATGTTGTTTACTGTAATTGGTATATGTCTCGTCACTGTCATGACTGCTATGTTGCTCGGACCTGCACACAAGAATTTCACCAACTGTTGCATTTGTATACATGGTAGTGTGACAATAAAGTGATTTGATTTGATTTGAAATGGCACAGATACAAATATTTAAAAAGTGCACACTCTTGCATGTCAAAAGATATTTGATAAGCTGTTTGTCCACATGAACAGATTTCTATTGTTTTTTGGATGTTTTGAACTTATAGCAATTTATGAGTAATTTAAGGAGCCTGTTGTTTGTGGTTTAAGTACATTTTAAAGCTCTTATGATAAAAATAACCATATTTAACTACAGAGAGTATAAATCCTGAAAAACTTTGTAAAAAATAATCTGGATTCAAAACAAATTAATCACAATTGGATTAATTACAAATTAATCACATCAAAATGTTGATTACCACAAAAATGTGTTTTGAATTGTCAATCTTTTTCTTAAAAACAAAAAAAGAAGCAAAATTCAAGCTTACAGTGAGGCACTTACAATGGAAGTGAATGGGGCCAATTTTTGGAGGGTTCAAAAGCTGAAATGTGAAGCTTATCATTTTATGAAAGCCCTTACATTAATTCCTCTTTAAAACCGTGTGTGTTATTTGAGCTGTAAGTCATTTATATCATAGATTTTACAGTTGCTTTAGGGCTTATTGGGTTATGTCATCATGGTAACAAAGTTATAAACAACTTTGCACAGAAAAGGTGAGTAAGCAACTTTACTCAACTAAAATAATGTTAATTTTGTTTATGTCATGTGGCTATACTTTTAAAATAGTGAGTATTTTAACATTAACAGATTGGCCCCATTCCTCTCCATTATAAGTGATAACCCAGATTTTGGCATTTTGTTTAAGTAAAAGGATGGGCTAGATGAAACACCATTTTTGGTAATCAACATTATGTCACAAAAACTGTCAATTGAGATTAACGTGTTATGAACCCGGAATATTGGATATCACCCAATATCTCAGGACACTGGAACCGACAGTGTCCAGAGACGCAGGGATTTTCTTCAGGTCTTCATAAATCTCATTACGTTAAGTGGTGATGGACCAGATTGACAGTGCCTTAATGTATTTGAGTGACCTCTGACCTGCAAACTGTGTTTCCTCAACCTGCGTTGCAACTGATACAATAACAGACAATTTAGTTACAATATTTTGAACTTGACTAATCATCAGCTATATTGTATTGAGAAATACATTTACATTTGCATTTCTTCATTTGGCAGATGCTTTTATCCAAAGCGACTTACAAAAGAGGAAAACATAAGCGAATCATCTTAAGGAGACAGTGGTACGAAAAGTGCCATACTGTGAAGTTTCACTAGCATCAGAATAGTATACAAAACAGATTTAAGTGCAAAATTTTTGTTTTCTCTGTCACCCCCAACTGCTCTGGGCCAAAAGTTGAGCTCATACATTGTATTCCATGCAAGATGTCGACCAATAACCTGCCCTAGCATAAACTCTTTTAACCCATCCTCCTTTTCAAGAGTTGGATTTTCCCTGGGTCACAAATATATCCTGACAAGCCTCTATATGATCAGCTTACTGTCCTTAGTCTACCTCCTCCCTCTGCCCACAATGCTCTCCCCCCACAGCCGAAACCAGACAATCCCTCCAACCCCTCTCTCTTGCTCTATATAGAGGGAAGACAGTAATAAATTGGAGGGAGTGGCCAGGTAAGAAAGAAGGACATGTGACAGAGAGAGCATTGCCAAGCTTCTGTGTACAGGTGATTTAATGACTCCTATCCAGTCAATTACTTCTTCCCACTCTTGATTACGTGCAAACGCAAGCATATGCCAATTTACTGTACATGAGGAAACAGTGGTCATACTCTTTAAGTATTAAGAAGTCGAATGCTTATGTCCTAATCTAAAGTGAATGCTCGGAACAAAGCTTTTGCATAATGTCAATGACTGAGATAAATGCAACTTATACAGGACTGCATGACCAATATAGTCAACAAAAGGCTATCCTTAAAGGAACAGCAGCAGTTTTCCACAAATGAAAATTCTCTCACCATTTACTCACCATCATGCCATCCCAGATATGTAAGACTTTCTTTGTTCTGCTGAACACAAATTAAGATTTTTTTGAAAAATATCTCCATTTGGTTGTCCATTCAATGCAAGTGAATAGTGACCAAAGCTTTGCAACTCCAAAAGACATATAAAGGAAGCTTAAAAGTCCATATGACTCCAGTGGTTTAATCCATGTCTTTTAAAGCGGTCCAATTGGTTTTGGGTGAGAACAGACCAAAACATTACTTCTTTTCACTATTAAGCGGTCTCCTTGGTGATCATGATTTCATGCTTGATTTCACTTCCTAGTGCCTTTTAGTGTTTTGTGCGTGCATCAAGTGCTAGGACGTGTAACCAAACTTGAAATCATGATCGCCAAGGAAACTGGCAATGGCATGTACAATGAAAAAGGAGTTACATATTGATCTGTTCCCACCCAAAACCGATTGGATAGCTTCAAAAGACATGGATTAAACCACCGGAGTCTTAAAAATGTATCTTATGCTACAGTTATTTGCTTTTTGGGGCTTCAAAGATTTGTGACTTTGTGTTCTGCAGAAGAAAGTTAGTTCAACCAAACATGATAATTATGTCATCATTCACTCACTGTCATGTTGTTCAAAAACCATTTGACTTAATTTCTTCCATGGAACACAAAAGTAGATATTAAGCAGAATGATAGTGCCAGTCACCATTCATATTTATATTCATTTTCATTACATCTTTGCATACAATTAAAGTAAATGGTGACTAAGGATAATATTTTGCTAAACATCACCCTTTGTGTTCCACAGAAGACAAAAAGACATACAGGTTTGGAACATCATGGGGGTGAGTAAATGGAGACTTGTTTGAACTATCCCTTCTAATTTCCAGCAGGATTTTGAGCATTCTACTTACAGTATAATATATACAGTATACAGGACAGTCATCAGCGCTTACTACATATTATTAATACTGTTTGACAAATTTATTCTGCAATTCTTGCTTTATATTCTTAACGATCAACCACACTATATATATATATATATATATATATATATATATATATATATATATATGTAAAGCTCTTTTTCCACACAGTACTTTTCTCACATCAAGTGCAAATCTTCCTTACGCACTCCAGTCTACCCACTTATAGACCGCATGTGCTAATAAGCTGTGGCCCAATCCCATTAGAAGGCTTAAAACAGGAAAAGCCCTCTGAGATGAAGTATAAAACAGGAAAAGCCCTCTGAGATGAAGTATAAAACAGGAAAAGCCCTCTGAGATGAAATATAAAACAGGAAAAGACCCTAAGGCTAAATAAAGCCCAGCACTTTTATTTCTTTGATTGACAATAAGCTTCTCTTTTTGTTTACTGGTTACACATGTAGAAGACAAGAGAATGCTGACCTCGCTAGAAAAACACGGTGTCCAGGATTTAAGGTATTGCAATAACAATATTAATGCAGTCAAAAATATCTTGATCAAACCTGGGCCTTAACCTTTTCCTTGAATCTACTTCTCAAGCATTCACTTGTCTTTGAATGAAAGAAAGCTGTATGATACAATTTTCATCCACAGCAACAGCAATGTACTGTAAATGGGAATTCATTTAAAGCATTTATAAAAGGCTGCTTTACTCAAAATGCCTTTCAATTAGTAAAACGTCACATTTACGAAGGCAGTTTGACAAAATAATTCTTGCAATGACATAAAACGTTTGTCTCCACCTAAAGATCAAATAAAGTACTGCCTGTGGTTGTACCTAAATTGGTGGATCACATTTTCCAAGACTAGGCCACTGAACATGAACATGCTCATTAAATGTATACAAACAATACATACACAAAATACATTACACAATTTGCAATCACTAGCAAACAAACCACTGTTTTTGGCAATTGAATGATTTAAAACACAAACGGATAACACAAATAAGCTGACTCATTAAACAAAATTACATTTAGGACTAACTACATTTATAGGTAAACAACAGAAGGCAGCTGAATAAACAAAATTGGCAATAAGCAGTGATAATGCTGAAGAATACAGTAAAAATTAAAGCTTTAAAAAGACTATAGGATTCAAGAACAATAAAGGTGAATAATAATAATATATATATATATATATATATATATATATATATATATATATATATATATATATATATATATATATATATACTGTATATACCTGTATATATATATATATATATATATAAGGAATATAAAAATGGTTAACACTTCTTTCCCTGGGGTGCCTTTCATTGTAACAATAATCTCTGGAAGGTTCACAGTAATGCGAAACACACACAACATATGAGTAGGCTACTACTGTATACTACTTTATCAAATCTTAATAAACACATATCTTTATCACAGATGTGTTTTTCCTTTGAATATCCATGTCAAAATCTGTTGGGCACAAAATATTACGGATGGTCTTTTTCCATTTTTAAACGATGACAAATAAATGTGCCGTCAACTCAATTGTTAGTATGATAAAGAACGAGATAACTGATAATTTAAAGGAATGACCACCAAACAATGTCACAGTCAACCATGACTCAGTCCAGTGCAACACATTCACGGCCCTCTGTGGACATGGTGTGTGTGTATTTTCCTGCTGAGGTTGCGGGCCAAGCGATCCACAACAGTGCCTATTCGGCCCAACTCCTTTTGTGTTGGCATGCCCTCAATGTTTCCGCTGTACCACACCACCCAACCTCCTAGGGATATCAGTACCATGAGAGCCCCAGTGTAGACAAGCATGTCTCCAAAATCTCTCCCTTTGACTTCTAGAGGCACGAAGAGCCCCATAAACAGAGCCGTAAAGCCAAAAATGTCAAAAATTACAGCAAAGGCCAGGGCCACTTTGCAGTGTTTAAGTCCAGCGCAGAATGTCATGGTTACTGCTGGGGGGGAAAAAAGCATAATAAACATTTTGTAACATGTTCATTAAATGATTGATTTGCTCACATTAATCAGGTTTTTGGTGCAGACAGAAAAATCTGCTTTTACACATTAACCTTCAAATTTTAACTTAACTTTCAAATATAGCCATAAATAGTAAATACAGACTAAGTCTTAAAATGAGAGACCTTGAACTATAAGCAGTATATAAA
The DNA here is from genome assembly GCF_025860055.1 of Xyrauchen texanus. Taxonomy (NCBI): domain Eukaryota; kingdom Metazoa; phylum Chordata; class Actinopteri; order Cypriniformes; family Catostomidae; genus Xyrauchen; species Xyrauchen texanus. The sequence goes on along the minus strand of NC_068285.1, from coordinate 16,782,469 downwards.
CTACTGTCTTCAGTATCAAAGCAAAAAACTGTGTCCTGCCTTCCAAGACCATGTGAGACCGTCATGTCATAAACAATAGACAATCTACACAACACATCCAATAAACAAAGCCAGGCGACCAGATGCATAGTTTACCAAACTGACCTTGAGTTTCGGTATCTTCACTCCAATAAAAACATCATCGTTTAATAGGTTCAGAGGTTGAGTAAGGTAAGCAGTGAAGTACCTGTCTGACCTCTGAAGCTGCTTCCGGACGCACCCAGTCCTCGTTTGTTATTTGACACCAACAGGTTTCAGGTTAATAAAAAAAAAAAACGTTACCATGGTAATCAAAGTTTCTGCCTACATAGTTATCTTCAGTTATTACTGCTGCTACTGTTTACTATTAGTTCAAAAATATTTACAAATAATCAATCATCATGACAGAAAGATCTTTAAAACTTCCCAAGGGCCGTTCACAACGAACGCGTTGCTGCTTCTGTTTGCGCTGTTTCGTGGAGCAGATTTACGCAAAACTAAATTAAGTCATCTTTAATAACTCAATCATCTCATTTTTTATTTTTTTAAATACAAAAATAAATATTTTAAGTTTATTAATTTAATTTTGTTAAACATTGCACTGTTGAATGTGATGGAATTTTGTTATGAAATTGAAATGCGTAAAAAAAATCTTTAAATATTAAGTAAATATTGTGGTTATTAATATTGTCTTTGGTGGAGACAAATATGTACCTTTTATTATGAGCAATTACAAGATGACCAATGAACTTAAACAACAACAACAACAATTGAAAAACATTTACATTCGCAAAAAATGCATTGGGCATTTTCATCTTTCTTTCTTTCTTTCTTCTCTCTCTCTCTCTCTCTCTCTCTCTCTCTCTCTCTCTCTCTTTCTTTCTTTCTTTCTTCTCTCTCTCTATCTCTCTCTCTCTCTCTCTTTCTTTCTTGCCTGCTTGCTTCCACCAGAAAAGTATGTGCACTTCGCGTGTAGCAAGTCAGTCCCCTGTCGGCCACCGTTGGAACACTGTCGGGAGGCAACAGTCCGGTTCCGGAAGTAAAAATCCCATTCATTTATCCCATAGACCAGGGGTCTTCAATATATTTTGCTGCAATTTTAATAATCTTTTAAGCTTAATAGAATGTCAAAATGTATTTAATGTTAATAAAAGTTATTATAAAGGAATATCTATGGTATACAGTGAAGTATGTATGTGGGTTCTTTTTTGAAACAAGTTTAAACTTGGTTCAATTATTTTTATTTACTTATCCTTTCACAAACAGTAGTTCATGTTCTGCGATGGTGGAGACGGGGGTCTTGATCATATAATCGTTAGATCATATTTGACCACACAGCGACAGCACTTCGGAAATTATAAACAGCTGTTTGTGATCGGAGTTTGCGTGATTTCTTCGTAAAAAGGTTAATATCAATCAACAGCTGCTACGGTTCTATTGCGTCTAATAGAGCAGACACGATTACAAAAATGTGACGTGAATTTTCATCATTTATGTAAAATCCTGTGTTTTTCCTGATGCAACGATCTAGTGGAAATTTAAAGAAACCCTGATCTCTAATAATCTGTGGAAAACGGGGTGTTTCAACCCCAAAAACAGCACTTTTTGGGCAGTTTTTGCACAATTTGAGCAAAGCGCCCATAGACAACAGTTCTTTTCTGGGCTTCCAAAAGAAACAGGAAAGGGCGGGGCGAAGCGTTTGTTTGTAAACAGTAACTTCATCTATAGGAAGAGTGGAACCGATGTTTTCTGAAATCATGCCTTTTATGGAAATTTGGATAGCGCCTCATAGGGCAAATGGCGTATATCAGTGCTGCACAGAACATTTCCCCAGAACGTTCTCGCAACCCGGGCCCAGTACTGGGTCACGATCTGGGGGTTGGGGACCTCTGCCATACACATTATTATTCAACGATAATTTATAAACCTTCAAAGACAGAACGACCGTGAGCAACGAGGTTGTTCACTGATGGTATATGCTTCCGTTGAAGCCATCCGCCTGCGCTATCTCAACTTTTTTGTTTAAAAATAGTAAACTGAATTCATGATTAACAACTACATTACCCATGGTACATAAGAGAAATATCCACCAATCAGAGAACTGCGGCCAACGAAAACCTTGAAAGGTGCCTTGGATTGACCTTTTGCTCCCATGATGCACCGTGAATGAGTCTGTCTCCCTTCACCCTTAATCTTCTTATATATTTGTACATTTTGGTATATTTTGCAATAAATGTAAAATATATTGCTTCTATACTTATAAACAACAACCTAAAATCAATAGTTTGAAATGATTCCATCATTTTATATTTACTGACATTATTTGCAATGCATGGGTTTTTGCCTTCATGAAAGAAGGTAAGTACACATCTTTGTACCTTTGTATTTATGTCTGATTTTCAAATACTTTTTTTTTTTGCCTCCAATCATTGTGATGTTGTGATTCACCTCTGAGCTGGTTGGTTTGGTTCATGGCTCAGAACTCTTTTATGAAGGATTTTATTAAAAGTCTATGGAAGAAATGAATGGGAAAAATACTTCCGGAACCCAGAAGGCTGGAAAAAGTGGGCGGTCACAGTTGCACCCTATTTACAGTCATGCAAGTGCAGCTCCTATCTATTTGAATGGGGAAAGACCAAAATCTCAAGATTGCGATCAAAGAACATATTTCAAATCAACAATAAAATATGTAAAATAATGGAATCATAAATTCTGATTCTTAACCTCATATTACGCTAAAAAAAATAATCACTTTTACCGGTTTGTATAACTAATGCGCATGCTCGTTCTAGAGTTGATTGACAGGGGATGTCCATATCTAAAATGTGATTGGCTCTTTTAGCCGTAAGGCGGGACTTCCTGTCTACATCCGTTGACAGTTGGACGTTCAGAGATTATTGGTTGAGCGTTCCAATTTCTCTCATTCAGTTTAATAGGAGTGGCCCGTCTCTGCTAAATAATTTCTGTGTTAATTCACTCGCTAGTCTCCAGCGCGCCGTACATATCACGTGATTTCAAAACAACCCGGATAATCTCGCACACCAGCCTGGCGATCAGTTGGTCGATCTTTGGTTATAGCGATCAGCGCATACGTACAACAACAAACACTCATAGCCAATCAACACGCGGACGCTTCAATCCCGTCTGGGCTTTAGCAAACGCGCTGGCCGAAGTTGCATTTGTGAGTATAAAAGTTCAGTAACCTTTCTAAATGCGTTTATCGAGTAAGTAATGCACTTTAGTGGAACTTTTTTGTTTTGTTTTATACGAATTAATGCGTTAAAATCGATTTAAACTGTACTTGCACACTTGCAACGTTAGCAGAAACATGCTGTAATGTATGAAACAGTCATCTGTTACCAGTTTGACAGGAAGAGAGACACAAGTAAATTAATTAATGTTTAATTAACTACTTGTTTATTGTAATGCCTAATTAACTACGTAGTGGCTTGTTAATTGGAGAAAGCCCTGCGCCGTTTCGTGCATCTGGCCCCTTTTATGCATATAATTTTAACAAGTTTGTTAAAAGTTGATACGATGGTGTCGGTTTAGTTTGGTTAAATAGAGTTTGTGTTTGATTGCAGGTTTGTGGATATCGACAGGATCCATGTCAGCCGATTCATCATGACTGATGCTCAGAGAAACACGAGAAGCTCCAGTGGTGAGGCTTGATTTGAGTTTAAAAAGTGGAATCTGCCACATTATGAGACAAAGTCCAAGTTAACAGCACAGTTGCATTGTTATTAGTATACGAATCTTATTTGAATAAAGATGCCACATTTTCTCTTTCCCTCCATGGTTACAGATTTGAAGAATGAAGGAGGGTATGAAATCTCCATCCCATTTGACGATAGTATCCCGGACGAGTCTGGTTTCTATAATCAAAATGACCAGTCCTTCGATGGTAATTATTCTGGCATGTTGTGGCATAGTTGCATGTCTGATTCGGTCTCTTCCACCTGACCGTCCAAATCACAACTGCGCTCTGCAGTGTGATCTACACATAGGTCATTTAAACGTGCTTGCATGCTTCTGTTCTTGATTTTCAGCAGAGTCTGCCTCGGGCCAGGTGCCTCCTTGCAGTCCATACTTTTTGATTTCCAGTCTCCGAGCCCAGCTGCAGATTTCTCTGGAAAAGAACTCCTGGCTCCAGAAGCGCATTGAAGACCTGGAAGAGGAGAGGGACTTCCTACGCTGCCAACTCGACAGATTCATTTTCACCACCAAGAGTCAGGAGAGGAATGGTACGATGGGGAGAGGGAATTACAGATTGTTCTATGAACGGAGTGGTGTCTTTTTAAGTAGTTCACCCAAGAATGAAAATTCTCTCATCGTTTAATCTTCCTCATACTACCCCATATGTGTATTACCTTCTTTCTTCTGCTGAGCTCAAATGAAGATTTTTAGAGGAATATTTCAGCTCTGTAGATCCAATGCAAGTGAACGGTGTGCAGAACTTTGACGCTCAAAAAAGCACATGAAACCACATAAAAGTAATCGATACAACTCCAGTGGTTAAAATTCATGTCTTCAGAAGCGATTTGATGGGATGGCATGAGGGTGCGTAAACTATGAGAGAATTTTCATTTTAGGGTTTTCTTAGTTTTACTCCTTTTGTCTGTCTGTTTATAATTCTTAGGTTGGACAGGTGTGTTGTTGCACATCATATTTGTATAGTCCCATTCATGAAGGGTTATCTGTGACTTTTTAATATTAGAAGCTCAAGTGGAGGCTGTGCAGCACCCCACCAGTCAGAAACCCCTCACTCGGAAGGCCTCCACCCCTTCTCCAACACCCATGACGACGCGCTCTGGGCAAATTCCATCACGCAACCAGAAGCATAGCAGAAAAAGCAGCACACACGGTTTGTGCAGTCCTACCTGTCTATGTTTGTTAGTTTTTTTGCACCTATTTTCTCATACTGGTATTTTAATAAAATCCAAAAGATTTTATTTCTCTGTTTATACACCTTAGATGAAGAGGATGAGGAGGAGGTGATTGAGGAGGAGGAGTATATTGAGGAGGATGGCTACTTGGAAGAGGAGCAGATTGTTACAGATGAGGATGGCGATGATTCCGACAGTAAATGTTCACAGAAGAGCCGTTCAAGCAGGCTGAATGGCCAGACGAGGGTGAAAAGACGACGTGTTTTCCGTATCGCCCGAAGCATGGAGAGACAGAGAGGTGAGATAAGTATTTAGTCGCGATATGTGCCGAATAGTGTTGGGAATGTTTCTCAAAGTAATTCACTACAAATGACTTATTACTTCTCTAAATTTGCAATCAAATTACTTTTCTGATGACTAATTACGTTTGTTACTTTCTAAAACACTTCTCAAACCTTTATTTACCACAAAACAAACTCATAAATGTGAATCTACCCTCCCTAGCAACTGGGCCAATTTGGTTGCTTAGGAGACCTGGCTGGAGTCACTCACACACCGGTGGTAGTCGGTATCAATATTCGCTGAGCTACCCATGCCCCCACCAACAGACATTTTAATGAATTCATATTTTGAATGTATTATAAATTAGGAATGTTATAAAATATCGATACATTGATTATTGATCGGAACGTTATTTTCTTGATACGTGTTTGAGGCTTTGATATATTAACATAAGATGAAATATAAATTAGACGCCTAATTTGTGTGCTTTCCAACTCTATGTCAGTTGGCCTTTTGTAGTCTCACATAATAGCTTCGTGAATATAACGTTTACCGTACTTAATGCTGAGGGATGCGTCGACGTGGTGCAGGTGGCAATCCAAAGTTGTGAATCTAGTCCCCATACAGTTACAGAGTTTTTTGTACTTCAAGAATAAACAGGTTAGTAGTGTTGGTTTAGAGTCTCAAGACCGAGTCTATAACAGGCTGAGTCGAGTCAGAATGAATCTTAATGAATCTGAATTAAAATTGTAACTAAACTCAACATACATTTTTTTAAGCTTATTTTAACCTTCACAACTAAGAAATACAAATTGTCAATATAAATGCAACAATAACTCGTCTGGTGCATTTCATATTTACATTTTATGATTAGTAACCTGCTGAAAAAATTTGGAAAAAACAAATTGTTTTTTTACTTTAATTGGACAAAACTGTCCTTCAACACACTTGGTACACTATTTGTGTTCTGTAGACTTTTTCAATTATTTGTTGATTTTTCCCTTCTACTCAAACATGGACTAAAGAATGTGAAAGCTGCATTAGTCATTAAAAACAGAGTTATTATTATTTCAAATTTTTATTTCGTTTTTTTTCTACTTCATTTTAAATTTTCCATTCAATTAAGTTTTGTCTTATCTAAAATTATGGTTGAAATAAATGTAATGTAATTAAATACATTTAATGTGTTTAAACAGAATTTAAAAAAGAAATTAAACAGAAAATAGAAACAGAAAAGATCAGATACCATTAGAAATGTATTTGTATTCTACTACATTCACAATTTTCAGTCCTCATACTGTGTCCAGGTGTAGCCTACTTCCCTAAAGTTAAGATAAAAAAAAATTGTATCTCCTTGAGCTGATGTGTTGTTCTTTTCACGTTATATTTAGTATGGATAATAGGTGAATAGAGACTTCTCCCCTCACTTGTGTTCTTCATTGTATTTTCTGACTTTTTGCCATTTAAACCCAAGTGCCAGCTCTACAGGTAACACACAGTGTAGAGGTTGCACTACAAATATGACGGACTGAGTTTTACAATTTCCATGGCCTAGTTCATCCGTCATATTAGTTTAAATATCCCTGAAACGTAGCGTATTTGATTTTGTCTGGATAAAGTCAACATTTTCAGTTAGAAATGGCTTTGCGTAGTAACGCAAGTCTGATAAAACATTTGTTCTATTTAATAATTTGCAGAGTTGGGGAACGTACTTTCAAAAGTGTACTTGCATTAGTGATGTGTCTGGATAAGAGTGGCAGAGCACATGTGGCAATCACTTTGCACACACACATACAGCACACGTGCGGGCGAGAGGGAGAGAGAGTGCTTTGAAAGAGTGCGCGATGCTGGTCTCAGCCAGAATAATCACACGTAAGGACATATACGCATGAAAACTGATGTGCGGTATCAAATGCACAGAATGTATGATAGTGCTAACTGTAGAGAGTCTTCATCATTATGAAGACAAATCCCAGACATTTAGAGGCAATTTTGAAATCTCGGCCAGACACTTTTTTTCAGGTCTGAAAAAGAGGACATATGGTCACCCTATTTACGTTATTTGTTTGCTTGTTTGTTCGTCATTGCATCACAAATGCCATGGACTCGGCAAAGAATTAAGAATCCGAAAGGCTCGAGTCCGAGTAAAAATGCATCCTTGACCAAGTTCATTAAAATTTGACTCATGACTCGGAATTGAGTCTGGGCGAACTCGAGTACCCCAACTCTACAGGTTAGTGTATGAAAGTGGTATAACTGCGCAAACTGAATGATTAGAAATTGCGATGTTTACTATGCAATGCAATTTTTCTTTATGTAGTCTTGAATCATTAATAATACATTGTGTAGGCTATGTGAAAGATACATATAGACAATATATCATCCAGTTATGGATAGAGTAAATAATAATTATCCTTTGATGTGCACTCTCTCTTTGAATTCTAGAGGTATGAAGAGCCACATAAATAAAGCCAAAAATGTCACAAATAACAGCAAAGGCCAGGGCCACTTTGCAGTGTTTAAGTCCAGCGCAGAATGTCATGGTTACTGCTGTGGAACAAAGCATAATAAACATTTTGTAACATGTTCATTAAATTATTGATTTGCTCACATTAATCAGGTTTTTGGTGCAGACAGAAAAATCTGCTTTTACACATTAACCAATATAAACCTGAGACTTAACTTTGAGACACTCCGTGGTGTTGCAGATTTTTGAGCAGCCTCTGGAGTCATTGCTTCGCTGCTCACACACAGGTTGTGTTAAGAAACATGAATGAAGGGACAAAAACTCTTATGGAACAAGTAGCCCAATTTCTGTATGCAGATCAATCATTATCTGGAAAATGTTCTGATTGTCGATGCTTAAAAAAGGCAGCCTAATTATACTTGCAGTTGAAGTCAGAAGTTTACATACGCTTTGTTGTAATTAAAACGGTCACTTAGGACATCTACTTTGTGCATGACACAAATAATTTTTTCCAACAATTGTTTACAGACCGATTGTCACAATTCCAGTGGTTCAGAACTTTACATAAACTAAGTGCCTTTAAACAGCTTAGAAAATTAGCCAATTAGCTTCTGATAGGAGGTGTACTGAATTGGAGGTGTACCTGTGGATGTGGTCTACCTTCAAACCTTCCTCTTTGCTTGACATGCGAAAAATCTAAAGAAATCAGCCAAGACCTCAGAAAAACAATTGTGGACCTCCACATCCTTGGGAGCAATTTCCATATGCCTGAAAGTACCAATCTAAAGAATTGGTACTTTCAGGAACTTTATATAGGTATTTTATTTCGTTGTGTTGTCTCATGTGGTCCTGTGTTGGTCCTTTGTTGTTTTTATGTAGCACCATGGTCCTGGAGGAACGTTGTCTCGTTTTGCTGTGTACTGTACTAACTGTATATGGTTGAAACGACAATAAAAACCACTTGACTTGACTTGACTTGACTTGACTTGAGTACCAGATTCATCTGTACAAACAATAGTACATGAGTATAAGCACCTACATACCTGACTCCGGTACACCAGTTCTGTCTGGAGGAATGGGCCAAAATTCCAGAACGTTTGACATTAAAACAATTTAAAGGCAATGCTACCAAATACTAACAAAGTGTATGTAAACTTCTGACCCACTGGGAATGTGATGAAAGAAATAAAAGCTGAAATAAATAATTCTCTACTATTATTCTGACATTTCACATTCTTAAAATAAATTACTGATCCTAACTGACCTAAGACAGGCAATGTTTTCTACGATTAAATGTCAGGAATTGTTAATAATTGAGTTTAAATGTATGGTGTATGTAAACATCTGATAATATTTTTGAAATGTGTAACTCAAGTAAATGCCTTAATTGAAAGTCAATGACTGTTATCTGGTTACAAGAATTTAAATTGTAATATACACTACTTTTGACTAAAAAGTGATTTGATTAAAGTTTCAAGTTTTTTTTGTCACATACATAACCGTATACAGTACGACATGTAGTGAAATTCTTGATACAACTTTTCTCCCCATAGTTTACAATAAAGATGTGTGTGTATATATATATATTTATATATACACACACTGTATATAGATAAGGAGTAGAAATAGAAGTAAAACCACAATTACAAAAAAAATTTAAATGCCCATTTAAAAACAATAAATACACTAAAATAGGGGAAAGAGAAATATACTATCTGTACAATGTATGAATATGAAATAGTGCATTGTGACCAATGTAGATTAGCAGCAACAGTTTGACTGGCAATATATATATTGTGCAGTGTAAAGTGCAATTATGCAGTAATGTTCAGTATGAAAGTAACTAATTATTTTGTAATCAGATTACACCCAACACAAATCATTTAAAGTTCAATATTTGGTTTGTTTTTATAAAGTAATGCAAAACAACCAATTAATTTTTGTCCAATAATTTTTATTCCAGTGAAAGACCCTGCAGGAGTTCTGCTTCGCTACAAGAAGATCCTTGTGACTTATCAGAAGTTGAAGAGCATGTCTAGAGCATTCCAGGTTCACGGTGTTGACCGTAACACAGTGGCCTCCACTACACCTATCGCCGAGCTGCTCCTTGTTGCCCCTGAGAAGGTAGCAGAGGTTGGTGAGTTTGATTCCTCCAAGGAGAAGCTTCTGGATTACGCGAGGCGCTGCTATAAAGCTCTCGATGAAGCTGCTCACGCTAAGGTGCAGGCCTTGAAGAAGACCAACCTCTTGCTGCCTATTTCATACAGGTTTAGACACTGACTTTCCAAAAATGTTTCCCTTTATTTGTGGTGGGCAGAGCCAGTAGTATTGAGGTAGTGGTTTGGATTCTTTAAAGCCCACCCAAGGAACATTTATGGACTTTTTTCTTTTCTTTCTCTACCTCAAATGTAGAGCTCCTTTATGGAAAACTGTTCAAATCTTTTTTTTTTTTTTTTTTTTGTTATTCTTCAGATCAAGTGATTTATGAAATATTTCTTCCTATAGCTGTAAATTAAATGCCTGAGAATTTAATCCTGGTTTATCACATTTCTCAGCTGGATTGGAGGGATGCCAGAATGTATAGATTGCAAAGAATTGTATGTTGTCCAAAACAAAAATTGGAAAAATTTGGTAAAACTTGCTGAAGGACGTAGAGAAACTTTGTGCAATTAAAAAAAATAAATGGAGATTCTGGCAGAGTGGACCCAGAAGTCTTTGTTCAGTTTAGTCAGTCACTGTATCAAAAATTGTTACCTGTCCTTATTGTTTTGTATATCTTTCAAGGAATATTTCACCCAAATATGATAATTCTCTCATCATTTACTCATGTTGTCTCAAACTTGTATGACTTTCTTCTGCGGAACACAAAGACATTTTAATGGAGATATGATGTCTGTTTTCCATACAGTGCAAGGGAATGGTGATCACACTTTCAAGCTCCAAAAAAATACATAACAGCAGCATAAAGGTCCAATAAAACTCCAGTGGTTTAATCCATGTCTTCTGAAGTGATCCAAATGTGCTTTAGGTGAAAACAGACCACAATATAACTCCTTTTGCACTATAAATCTTGCCATTGCAGTCTCTGTGTCTTATTATGATTTCACTCGATTACACTTCCTAGTGCTTGGCACAGAGTGCTAGAGGGTGCTAGGATGTGTAATCAATCTTGAAATCATGATCGCCAAGGAGACCGCAGAAGTCAGGATTGATAGTAAAGAAATGTATATATTTTGGACTGTTCTCACCCAAAATTGGTTGGATTGCTTCAGAAGACATCAGTTAAACCACTGGAGTCGTATGGATTACTTTTATGCTACCTTAATGTGCTTTTTGGAGCTTCAAAGTTTGCTCAAAGTCTATGGACAAACAGACATCATATCTCCGTTTAAGATATCTTATTTTTTGATCCACGGAAGAAAGTTGCACGCATCTGGGATGGCATGAGGGTGTGTAAATGATGAGAGAATTTAATTTTGGGTGAACTATCCCTTTAATTTTGTCGTTGTAAGTTTGATCTTCTTTAAAGATAAATGAATTGTCAAGAAATGTTCTTGCTATTATCTTATTATTATTATTATTATTATTATTATTATTGGTTGTTGAAATCATGAGTTTCTTGTTTGAGTTTATAGGTTGGGATCTTTAAAGTAGGCTGCCTCTTATTTTGAAAACACAAATCAGACAAACATTTCAGAAGTTTAAGCTCACAACTATCTAATAGAAAGCATGACAATGGAAAACGTTGTCTTCCTCAAATATTTACAGTCTTTCTAATCTTTATCATCCGTGTTTGATGTTGGTAATTGTAATAAGTTTTGAATGAAAAGAAATGGGGCAAAAAAGAAGCACCAGCTGCAATTCCCCTACATGCAAAAGTTAGCGTAGGGAAGACCAAAGAGTAGTAACTATGCTGTGATCCACTGGGATGAGTTCAAATATATGAATCATTTAAATCTCTGGGTTTACACGACTGTGGTCCTCATAAGTGAACTACTGATAAGTCGGTGATTTTTGTTGAGTTCATCAAATTAAACTTATTAAAAGGAGCCCACCCAGACCTTTCCCATAATTAGCTATTGTTATTTTGACAGCACAATTGTTTTGTTTTTTTACTATTTATCGATATTGATATCAGAGGCATTATTTACTTTTCATGTAACTGTACACCAGTTATTGTGAATACTCAGGAGGTTACAACGCAAACCTCAAAATTCGTGAGATGTGCATTTTTGAGACGTGTTTGATCTAAAATATTATTTATGATAGAGTGCCTTGTTTAACATCAAAACTCTCAATATCTCTGTATTTCCACTAGTGATTGTTTTTTTTTCTCTCTCTCCATATTCTTCTCTTATTATAAATCTTTAAGAGATTGTATAAAGCGAAAGTAGTGTTTATATTTTGCAACATCAGTTTAATGGCTTGATTGTAAAGCAGCAGTTTGGATGGAGTTTTTTTGTTTTTGTGAAATCTTATTGTTTTCCTTTTTGTATTATGCTGAGACTGTATAATTCCAAACTGTACCCTGCTGTATTATTAAACATGTTTTCAACATAGTGTGGTTGAGTGCAGTTTTTTAGTGATTGACAGTATGAATTCCAGCGTTCTGTTTATTTTTAAAGAGTAAATTATGTATTTTATTCGTTATAAAGAGGAAATCATAAAATATGCATTTTGTAAATCTAAATTCTAGATAAGTACATTAAATCAAGTTGTCTCCGGGCCTGTAGGTGGCGAACATCACCTCAGCTCTAGTTCAGAGTGATATTATTAGGGGGCTGTGTAGAAACTATCAACGCATCCGCCCAACGCGGAGTGAGCGGTTAGCTTGATTAGCTAATACGGGTTGGACATTAACGCATTCAAAATAGTCAATTAACAACATTTAACTGTAAAGGAATTTATTTAAACAACAAATTATTATATCTGAAGTATTCAGTTACAAATATTGTCGGCTAAAGCCTCTCATTGGCACGCTGCGGTGGTTCGAGATAGCATTAGCAGCTAACAACACCTGAAGAAAGCGTTTATTTTTATATATCCGAAAACTTTGCATGCTGGTATTATATTTTACAACATCTGCAGTTTTTAGTTTCGCCCTTGAGTTTGCGTGAGACCGAGAGAGCTAGCTAATAGTAAAAAGCTTATTAGCTGAAGTATCTGAGCCTGGGTCAATTCACAACACCAGGATGTCTGATTTTGATGAATTTGAGAGACAGCTGTCTGAAAACAAACAAGGTGAGTATAATTAAAAGTGCATCAGTAAAGTACTTATGAATAACACCGTAAAAGCTAAAAAAAAAACAAGTCAGTCTGTTGTCAGTATAAAAACTCATGTTTATTGTGAAAACGCACGCCGCTGATTTAGGAAAGACACGTTGAGCTTGGTACTTCGTGTTTGAGGAAATAGATCTATATATGCTGAAGTCTGCGTATTTAATGGCAGGATACGTTTAATCTATCTTTAATTTATGGACTATTGTTCTGCTTTTGGTGTTGATGCAACTGCCTTTATTTGAGGATAAACGTGTTCACAAAACGCTTACTATCAGTGATCCATAAGATCATGCCTCTACAGTCATACCCTCAGAATTGTTAAAGGAATAGTTCACCTAAAATGAAGATTCTCTCATAATTTACTCACCCTTATGCCATCCCAGATGTGTGACTTTCTTCTGCAGAACACAAATTCAGATTTTTTATAAAGAATATCTCAGCTCAGTTGGTCTGAAATGCAAATGAATAGCGGCCAGAACTTTGAAGCTCTAAAAAGCATATCAATGATGCATAAAAGTAATCCATATTTTTAGAAACAATATGAAAAGAGTTGGTGAGAAACAGATTAAGACTTAAGTAATTTTTTACGATAAATATCCACTTTCACCAGCCCTCCTAAGACTCTTCTCTCTTAAGTGTTCTACTTTTGTCTTGGGTGATTTGCATTCTTCATGCATATCGCCATCTATTGGGGATGGAGGAGAATTTATAGTTAAAAAAAAAATGATTTAAAGGTGGAGTGTGTAATTTCTGCAATACTATTGGCACAAAACGTAATTACAAAAATAAATTATGTTTTCAAACAACATTTGCTAACACCCTTCAGACTCATCACGCCCTTTCGCACTCTCCGATTTCCTTTGAAAAAATGGGCCATTCTAAATAAAAGATGATAAACATTAAATGTCGTAATAAACAAGACCACTTTAACAAACACGCTGGACAGAAACCATTGCAGAGGAATCGGCTTGTCCGATAACATTTCCGGTGTTACGGTTCAACTGGTTTTTATGTTAACTCTTTCCCCGCCAAACACGGAATTTTCCGTGTTTTATGAAAAACGCTTCCCCGCCAAACACAGAATTTTCCGTGTTTTAGGTGTTATACGGTAAGGAAGACCCCTGCGCATGTTTTGAAAGAGTACGACACTCTTTGATCAAAGAAACAGACTGCGATCATCTCAAACATGAAGAAGTGGAGTATTGAGAAGCTCAAAATATCAGACATAAACATGCCTTTTTCTCAGCTTTTTGTCTGAAATGTTGTTTTTTGACAAAACGTACCTCTGTTCAAGTCGCAATAAAAAAAGAACAAATGAAGATAAAATAAAATTGTTTTTTTTTGCCTAAAAGCAGAGGCTCAGATCTTTATTGTGATATATAGCATCTTTATATATTCATGGAAGAAAATATTCTGCGGGCCATTAAAGTTTAGCGAAAATCGTCAAAAACCCTGGCGGTGGCTGGCAACTTTTTTTTAAAAACGCTGGTGGGGAAAGGGTTAAAGGTGGAGTAAGCGATTCCTGATAAAGAACTCAACAGCCAAACAAACCCACCCCTCCCTTCAGTGCTCCTTCAGAAGCTCCGCCCCCCCAAATTCATGCATGCTCATTGCCAGTGTTGTGTGGATCGTTCCGATCCACTTTGTTTGATTTTCCCATTTAAAGAGCCAGGGCTGTGTACAAATACTTCTCATGGACAATATTCATGGTATTTGACAAAAAGTGTATTAGATTAAAATTATGCATGCCACCTTTAAATATTAATCTGTTTCTCACCCACACCTATCATATCGCTTCTGAAGACATGGATTAAACAACTGGAGTTGTATGAATTGCTTTTATGCTGCCATTATGTGCTTTTTGGAGCTTCAAAGTTCTGGCCATCATTAACTTGCAATGTACGGGCCTACAGAATTGAGATAATTTTCTAAAAATATGAATTTGTTTTTATCAGAAGAAAGTCATGCACATCTGGGATAGCAAAATGGTAAATGATGAGAGAATTTTCATTTTTGGGTGAACTAATCACTTTAATATGCCAAAGACTTTTAAAATGCCAACAGTGCTCTTTAATTTAAGAAAAAAAAATTCTTACATTACAACTACATTGTTATTAGTTACCTATCGAATTGGATAGTTGTGCTGTAATCTATGAGCTCAGTCCTCGAGAAGATGTTTATGTATGTGAGCAAGTGAGTTCCATTTACTTCCTTTGTATCCCTTTATGCTTGTGGATTTTAATCCCTCTCATTCTCTTCCACACAGGTGACAGTCTAAATGGTCATGGTGGGTATCCCAGTACGAGGTGCACAAAAGCACACACAACCCCCTGTCTCCTTCATTCTAATCTGTCTTTTTTCCCTGTCAGAGTCTCACAGTGAAAATCGCACACCGCATAAACACCTGTTCCAAATCTCATTAGTTTTCAGATTTGTCTTCATTCTGCAGGTTAAATTGGCATAAATCCTTTTCTCTTTTCTAAACCACACAGCATAAGTCCCTTTTCTGCTCTTTGGCTTTGGGTACCTGCAGCCATGCCCCTTCCTTTTAAGATGTTCAGATTGCTCTTATTTAACCTTTAATTTTTCTGTATCAGAGCGGGACAAAGAGAACCGGCACCGGCGGCGCAGCCCGTCACGCAGCCGCAGCCGGGAGAGGAAGAGGAGGAGCAGGGAGAGGAGAAGCAGGGAGCGTCGCAGCGACAGCAAGGACCGCCGCCACAGACGCAGGTTAGAAAGGGGTCAATGGGAATCTTGATTTGTATGATTGAAATTTATAAGACGATAATTGTGATCATGATGATCATGTCTGTATTTCTTTGGAGCAGCAAAACCCTAATTTCAGCTCTTTTCGTTCGGTTGTTTAAAATGTAAGCTTGTTGGTTTGTGTAATGTGGTTTAAGCTACTGTGTAGTAGCTGCACTTCAAACCCTGTTCTTAAATGTCATTTCAGTGAACAGTACCAACCCCAAGAAAATGTCAGGTAATTCAGCAAAAGTATTACCATTCTTTTACCTCATGAGTGACTAAATTCTTGCCCTACCAATCCAGTAAATGGCAGTTTTTCACCTCAGTGAAAATGAAAGTGTGTCCCCACAGATTTATCGAATTCCTCAATTTTCAATATTATTAGCAATTTTAGTTTACTACAAAACATTCTACGCATATAATGAAAATAAGATGTAAATTGGCTTTTCAAACAATCTTTATCAGTGTATTAGTCTTTCCCATATTCATTAAAACAGAAAATATAATTTTTTTCTTTGCTACAAGATAAGCCCCATTAGTTTTTATGAGTTGTATCAGATGATCGTTACAGAAAATTACAATTGTATTACTTTATCCTAATTTGTACTTATGCAATATTTATTGCTCTTTTTCATTTACTCCCTCTATAATTCCTTTTGAAAATGAATGTCAGCCTTGAAAGATGAAGAATGAGTAATGATGTCAGGCAACAGATCATGAACGTGTCACGAAATAGAATGTACCACTTTGGTTTGATGTCTTTCCATACATTTTAATTTCCATCCTACTTGTGGCAGTTTGACCTCATCTTTTGCATATTATCTCCTTGTGTCTGTAAACCAGTCGTTCACCTCCACGTGAGAAAAAGAAGAAAATTAAGAAGTACTGGGATGTGCCACCTCCAGGCTTTGAGCATATTACACCCATGCAGTACAAGGCCATGCAAGGTGAGGAACACTGTGTACAAAACATCACCGTTTCCATTTATTTTACACCCTTAAGCATTATTTAGCCTCTCTCCGTTTCCCTGTCTTGCTCTCTTTATTTTTCTATTGAGGCATTTACTGACATCCCCTGATAATGAATTTATGAATCAACTCGTGCTAGTTCAGTTGTTCATATGGTTATTCTGTCTCTCTTGCAGCTGCTGGTCAGATCCCTGCTACTGCTTTGCTGCCCACCATGACGCCAGATGGTCTAGCAGTGACGCCGACCCCGGTGCCTGTAGTGGGCAGTCAGATGACCCGCCAGGCTCGCAGACTTTACGTTGGCAACATCCCATTTGGCATCACAGAGGTGTTGAATGAACGCTTTTCACAAATTACTGTGCAGGGCTTTAGAGAATTGGTCCAAGTAGAGAACATTGGCACAGCTTGTTTTATTATACAGAAACACTGTAGTAAGTTTTATATTTTAAATAAAAGTGTAGAGGTAGACCGATATATTGGTTTTAACCTACAGTGGCTCTTTGGAACTTTTAGTTATCGGCAAAAATGTATGCCAATAATTGTCTTTTATTTTTTTCTCTTTGGCCGGTGCTGGAGGAGTCTACAGTTCTTAAGTATAACAGCAGCTTTTAGAAGTGAAATAAAAACAGTCACTGAGATATTGTGGGGATTTGCTGTATTTAAATCTTTCATCATTGTCAATATTCATCCATATTTTAATCCTCGGTTTAATTTTGATTAATCAAATGAAGTGTTCTAGATTGTAACTCCGCCAAGTCCATCAATTCAAAATATGTACGAGTATCTGGTGTGTTTCAGGCTTGTTTAAATTTTAAAGTCCTGCATTATACACCAAATCTTTATTTTGTCTGGTTAGTCTTGGGATTTTGGTTAAACCATAAACTGAATCTGGGAATGTATTCATTTTGGACTCTGTGCCCATCATAGTAATTAAAGAATATGAAAATTTGTCTAAAACTAACTTCAAGCATTTAAGCATAAGCCTTTTTATTTAAAATGTCATTAATAAAAATGCAGTCCAGTATGTCCACAGTTTTGACTGGTAGCGAATATTTTAGCTTCTGTGTACCACACCTTATTGTACACCTCCCAACTCTGTTTTAAAACTGAGTAAGCTGCGTTCCTTTGCAGAATTTTAGGACATAGGCACATTCAAAAAGTGCCCAAAAATGCTGTCTAGGTAGGCATTTCGCTAGATTTTGAAACAGGCTTTTATCCCTTATCTCCCGGAAGTATTACATATTTTAATTTTTTTTTTTCTCACCTGCTCACTTAACACTCTTATTCCTCAGGAATCCATGATGGACTTCTTTAATGCTCAGATGAGGCTTGGTGGTCTGACTCAGGCTCCAGGAAACCCTATTCTTGCTGTCCAGATTAACCAAGACAAGAACTTTGCTTTCCTTGAGGTGAGCAATACCTGTTTACAATAGATATGCACATTGACCTTGCACCCTGTGTTAAATATTTGTGTTGTGTGTTTGAAGTAAATACACTTTTTTTTTTTATGAATTCAGCTATTATGAATTTGCATAAACATGTAAACTTTTTTTTTTCAACATTCTCCTTAAGTTTCGATCAGTGGATGAGACCACACAAGCCATGGCGTTTGATGGCATCATCTTCCAGGGTCAGAGTTTAAAGATTCGTCGACCACACGACTATCAGCCTTTACCTGGCATGAGCGAGAACCCCAGTGTATATGTGCCGGGTATGAACAGTTTCTAATTCCCTTTAACTTTTGAAATATCAGACTACAAGAAACATGCCATGAAAACCAATAAAGAGGGAGTCTACTTTTGTTACTTGATAACAAATTAAGGGTTCCAGCATGAATGTATCACATTCCCACAGTAATTAATTTGGATTAACCTCAACCCAAGTATATTTATCTGCTACCACACTGTTCTTTTCCTTGTTCATTTGAACTGGCTCATTTTAGTATTTTGGGCTGTTATTTTCTCTCATCCATTGTCTATTAATGTTCTCCATCAGGTGTCGTTTCCACTGTTGTACCAGACTCTATTCACAAGCTTTTCATTGGAGGTTTGCCAAACTATCTGAACGATGACCAGGTTGGTTACAAATTTATTCAGTCATAATGTCTGTCTATATTTTTCTCATTATCAAAGGGATCATTCACCAAAAAATGAAAAAATCTGTCTTTATTTATTCTGTTCCTTTCTTCCGTGGAACACCAAACTAGATGGCCTCAGTCCATTCACTATCATTGCATCTTTTTTTTCCCATACAATGAAATTGAATGGTGACCGAAGCAAAAACTTTTGTGTTCAGCAGAAGAAATAAAGTAATAAAGGTTTGGAACCACATAAGCGTGAGTAAATGATGATAGAATTGTCATTTTTGGTTGAACTGTCCCTTTAAAGAAACAACTATAGAAACAGCTTACTATAAAATCTACTTTTATCCCAAAGAAAGCTGCATGTAAACTGTTTAACAGGACTATCGAATTGTTCAAAAGCTTCTGATATCAATTCAAGTCTAACATCAATTGCTTTTGAGTTTCAGCCATTGTTTGTGCTTTTAAAGAGAAATGTGAGACCGAGAAATAAAACGTATTTTCTTTCTCTCCTCAGGTTAAAGAGTTGTTAACCTCTTTTGGACCTCTAAAAGCCTTCAATTTGGTGAAGGATAGCGCAACAGGCCTCTCAAAGGGTTATGCCTTCTGTGAATATGTGGATGTTAACATCAATGATCAGGTGAGTTGGCATGGTTAGTTTTCCTCTGTATCCATAGGTTTTAAGATACGTTGGCTGACTTTAAAGTTAATCTGACTATTTTTTGCAGGCAATTGCAGGACTGAATGGAATGCAGTTAGCAGATAAGAAGCTGCTGGTTCAGAGAGCAAGTGTAGGGTCCAAGAACGCCACAATGGTAAGAAACAAGTTCACCTGAGAGAAAAAGTAATAATAATAAAGTAATTGAACTATAATGTAATAAGCACAAGCCTTTTTGTTTATACAAATAAGGCCTGGTAAAGTGCTCATGGTATAAGTTGAAGTTCTTCACTCTTGGAAATCTTTTTTCTAATTCTCAATTGTTCAATAACCATCTGTAGACAAGTATAAACGAGACTCCAGTGACGTTGCAAGTGCCGGGAATGATGAACAACCCCATGGTGCAGATGGGTGGTATCCCCACTGAAGTGCTATGTCTGATGAACATGGTGGCTCCTGAGGAGCTGCTGGATGATGAGGAGTACGAGGAGATTGTGGAAGACGTCAGAGACGAGTGCTCCAAATACGGCCAGGTCAAGAGCATAGAGATCCCTCGCCCTGTGGATGGCCTGGAGGTCCCTGGAACTGGCAAGGTAATTGATGGATTAGGCCATGGTCTTGACTCAAACCCTGCTGTTATTCCAACCTTATGTTGGTGCTGATTAAAGCACGTTGATTTTAAACCCTGCAGCAATGAACATCTGGTTATGTTACACAAATATTTTCACACTGCTGCTTCTTGCATTCTGTGCTATTCTACAGATCTTTGTGGAGTTCCAGTCTGTGTTTGACTCCCAGAAAGCCATGCAGAGCTTAACTGGAAGAAAGTTCGCAAACAGGGTGGTGGTGACCAAGTATTGCGATCCAGATGCCTACCACCGCCGAGACTTCTGGTAGAAGCAGAGGAAGAGAGCAAGTGAAATTGGATGGGATAACATCTGTGTGATAGTAACTAGGCAGAGATGATGAAAGGGGGAACATTTTGTACTCTTTAAAAAGAAAAAAAAAAGCCAAAAGCTGAATGTTTTTTTTTTTTTGAGGGTTAAATTAAAAGATGATTTGTGAGTAATTATGGGAGGGTTTTTGCTTTTGTTTGTATTTTAAGGACATTAGCGGGAGCTTATTCTGTTAAAATTGTTACTATTTTTTAATTGTATACTGAAACAAAAGATGATGTAAAATTGTGACTCCTGCCCAACAGAGAAGACAAAAAAAGTTGCAAAGTGAAAAAAGCCCAACTATAATTACAGATATTTCAAATGAAAATGACATAATTTGGCCTCTCGCTTAGTTTTAATCCCTTTTCTTTTCCCATTTGAATCGTAACCCACAGAAAGATTATTTTCTGAAGTAATTTGTCTTCTCTGGTGGCCTGCTTACCATGTCTCCCTCCCATTTTGTAGCTTTTTGCAGTTCATATGTAGTAGACTGTCCCAGATCTTGTTTTTTGGTTTAAAGTTGTTGGTTTAGTCCACCTGTTTGGTCCCTTCCATTCATAATCACCTACTAATTAGATGATGATGTTTGTCCAGTGTGGCACCTTTTGAGTTTCTGTATGTGATTTTCAGTATAATAGGCCACTTTTGATAATAAACTATTGGAAGTCTGATCAGATCTCTCTGATTTTCAGTGTCTTGACACTGCATGCTACCCTGTTAAAAATTACTTATATGTAGCATTTTTTTATGCCACTTGTTTTGTAGTGCTCTTTAAACTGGACCAGTACATCAGGCTAGACACTGTTGTAAAGACAGGGCTGAGTGTACATTATTTTTCCCTCTAAAAACTATGTCTTGACCACCGTCATCCTTCAGTCTTGCTGCATATTGCTTAAATATTCTAGCACAACTATCAGACTTACATATGCTGATTTACTAAGATACTATAGGACCATCTTAGGATCATCTTTAGTGCTTTTATCTTTAAGGCAGCATTTTGTCTTTTAGACACGATTCAGGCGATCAAAATAATACTTTGGCATGCCACAAGTGACTAAAATCAATGACAGATTTTTGAATGTTTCATTTAATTACTAATTGAAATACGGGATTAGTGTGCGTTATCCAAAGCCTGTGAAATAAATTTGGTTTAAATCAGATGGCTCAAAAATCAGTGCTTCATTGTGGTCTGTTAAATTGCTCCCATCTTTTAGACTCTGGAACTAATGCAGATGATCAGACTCAACTGAGAAATATTTAGATGCTTTAGAAGGACTGTGATAGTTGTGTTGATCGTGTCATATGGAGTCTTTGAACTGGAAACAAAGTGAATCACTGCTCTCTCTCTCTCACGCTATCTATGTACAGTGGAAGGCTTTATTGCTGCCTTGCTGCAAACAAATATGTCTAATGGTTAATTTTGTATTTTAATCTGTTTTTTGTTTTTTCAACTTTCTGAGTGTTTCATGTGGTTCAACATCAGCAGTGGAAAACTAAAGAGGCCTGTCAGCTCATTCAATTATGTTAGTAGTTTGTTGACGTGTTTGATTCTATCTTATTCTTTCTGTTGATTAAATACTTTGGGTTATGTATGTTCTTCTTATGCAAATAGTAGTAAAATGTTTTTACAACAATATAGTCTTTATTTTTTTTTAAAGCATTTGTTATTTTATGCATATAGTAAATTTTATTTACATGAAGAAACAAGCAGCACCGTATTTGGGAAGTTATGTACATTTTTAATGATTTCAGGATAAAGTCAACATCAGAACATACTTGATTTCCAAATATGTAATGCAGAGCTCTGAATGTGCTCATGCGAACATCATCTTATTTAAAGGTGCACTCAGTAACTTTTTGTTTTTGTCATCTTGGACTTACAGTGACACCTAATTGTGTGGATGCAGCATCATTCAAAATCAATAGTTTACATTTACAGATGCCATAGTTCTGTAATTCACTATGCACAATCAGCAATGATTAATTTGATCCATGAGTGAAAGTGTCCAATAACAGGGCGGTAATGAGATTAAGGGAGTAGTCTTCAGTGATTCAAAAATGGCTGCCCCCATGAGGAAGCCCATGCTCCATGTAGAATAAAACAGCTTTTATTAGGTTACTGATATGACTAAAGTCCTCATCTCATGTGAGTGCTCATGAATTTATACATATGTTTAAAAATGACAACTCATGTCTTTAGGAGTTCAACTTTTTTAATGGGGAAAAATTTACTGAGCCCATCTGAAGTTTCCCCTTTAATATTTTTTCCATCTTTAAGTTATTTAACAGTTGAAAAACTCAAAGCAATGAGTTTGTATATTTCATTTAGTGTTATTCAGTACTGTATAAATACTAACATTAGGGATGGCATTCATATTACTATAAATAATGACATCAGCAGTCTCCTTGGTGATCATGATTTCAAACTCGATTGTGCTTCCTAGCGCCATCTAGCGCTAGTCTAATCGAGCTTGAAATCATGATCATGCCTAGAGACTGCAATGGGAAGATGTACGGTGAAAATGAGCTACATTTTTATTTATTTTTCTCATCCGAAATCGATTAGATTACTTCAAATATGGGTTAAATGTTATGGATTAATGTTCAGCTGCTTTTATGTGCTTTTTGGAGCTTCAAAGTTTTGGTCACAATTCACAAGCATTGTATGGACCTACAGAGATGAAATATTCTTCTAAAAAAAAAAAATTTATTTGTGCTCTGCAGAAGAACGTCATACACATCTGGGGTGGCATGAGAGAGTAAACAATGAAATACATGTCATTTTGCGTGAACTGTTCCTTTGTGCTAAAACAAATGATCATTTTACAGTCCTTTCCCTGTCGTGAGGAAAATTCTTCTGATGTCATGTTTACATTTCTTTTCATGAGATCATAAACTGGCTATGAAGCTGTGCCTCAACTGTTTACATTTTATTAAAAGATAAGAGACTATTAAAAATGCTCTGAGAGGGTTTGTATCAGCTGCCATTCCCATAGCAAAATGCTTGACATTCGTGTTTTGTGAATATAAAAAAGCTTATATATTATTTTGTAAAGAACTGTTTAAAAAAATTAAATAATAATAATAATAATAATAATAATAATAATAATAATGACCTGGGGCCATCTAGTAAATCGGACATTTCAAGACATCCTCTCCAGTCAAAACACACCAACCATAAATCGCAATGCACGGAAGCTGTCAAGCAGTGCTACAAGATTGACAGCTCCTCTTATCCAATGATATTCAAGCACTGACGGACATCAACCAATGCATGTAAGAAGGCGGAGCCACAAGCCTCCAACACACCAGCGGAGGTGGTGTTCCTGGTGACCATCTTGGATGCGCGAAGTGATTGTTTGGCGAATAAAAATTAACAAGAAATAAAAATACGGCGTGAAAAGTTGGGAAATTGCGTTGGAATTGAAAAGGATATTAAGAGGGAAAGTGCTACTCAGGAAAACCAGGTAAAGCATCATCGCATCGCTGGAGCGTCACTCCATTTACGTGCCTCTTTTTTTCTTTTCCTTTCCAATGTAACCCCCCCCTTCAAAAAATAGAGCTCGAGCCGGTCGCGTTTACTACTGGCTCACGAGCCGCTTACGGCAAGGGTCGCGAGCTTTCTGACTCCTCTAATGTATTTATATTAACGCACCAGTGTCTCAGCTTGCCGAAAAAGTAGTATGCATCTTACAGAAGTTTCACATAAGACCAAAATAAGAGAAGCCCCATGCAAGGAAAGAGTGGCATGCTCTATGGTTTCATCTGATACAGGACCATTTTCTAAATCCAACTTGTTTTAAATGAGCTGTTGTCATTAGGGCCGTTAGTTCTGGTGGTTTAAGGTGTAACTCAGACTGAACTTGCAATGCATGGTGTTATCAAAGGCGATGGAGGGTTTACATCAGCTCGCGCTCTGAACTGCCAGCTGTTCCCACGCGCTACATTGTTGCAAGAACTCCATGGATTCGCGTGACTGTGTTTTTGTTAGAGAACTTTAATTGACATGTATGTGACAGCGTGTCTACTTGTATTGTGAGTCCTCTGTAAGGCTGCTGAAAGGAACTGCACAATTCACATGCACTGTTCCGCTATGTTCTAACTAGTCACTATGGACTATGGAAGTGCATAGTTGCATGAAATAATGTCTGTCTTCATATTGTGGCATTTAAGCTACTGTCTCTTGCTTAGCTGGTTTAGATGGAACAGATTAAGAAAAGCCTGAGATGTCTATTGCTGTGGTTTGAAATCTGGTCAAGTGCTTTGATGCACAGTAAAGCTGATAGTTCAACCACATCTGCCTTTTCTGCCTGAGAGAAAAATTATTGTCTTTAAAATCACATCCTGACCCTCCAATGTTTCCTGATGGCAATTAAATGTTACATACTGTCCAATAGTTTGTATTGTGCTGTTTTACACCCCCTCAAGCATCACTATTTGACTGGTGAATTGCATGCTTTCAGTGCCAAGGAACAAGCCAAGTCAAAAGGCATTTAGGCTGATACAGTTGAAGTCAGAAGTTTACATACACTTATTTTGAAGTCATTAAAACTCATTTTTAACCACTCCACAGATTTCATATGAACAAACCAGAACATGATCAGTCAAGCCTTTAAGAAATTAGACAATTAGCTTCTGATAGGCTAATTGGAGTCACTTGGAGGTGTACCTGTGGATGTATTTTAAGGCCTACCTTCAAACTCTGTGCCTCTTTGCTTGACATCATGGGAAAATCAAAAGAAATCAGCCAAGACCTCCACAAGTGTGGATCATCCTTGGGAGCAATTTAAAAATGCCTGACGGAACCACATTCATCTGTACAAACAATAGTATGCAAGTATAAACACCATGGGACCACACAGCCATCATACCATTCAGGAAGGAGACGCATTCTGTCTCCTAGAGATGAATGTAGTTTGGTGTGAAAATCAATCCGAGAACAACAGCA
Source organism: Xyrauchen texanus (assembly GCF_025860055.1). Classification (NCBI taxonomy): domain Eukaryota; kingdom Metazoa; phylum Chordata; class Actinopteri; order Cypriniformes; family Catostomidae; genus Xyrauchen; species Xyrauchen texanus. The sequence continues at coordinate 16,757,196 of NC_068285.1, read as the reverse complement.
AAGGACATTGTGAAGATGCTGAAGGAAACGGGTAGACAAGTATCTATATCCACAGTAAAATGAGTCCTATATCGACATAACCTGAAAGGCTGCTCAGCAAGGAAGAAGCCACTGCTCCAAAACATCATTAAAAAAAGCCAGACTACAGTTTGCAAGTGCACATGGGGACAAAGATCTTACTTTGAATACATTTCCTCTTACCTGATTAGACAAAAAATACACTTTTTGGTCATACTGATTTGGAGGTAAAAAGGTTGAGGCTTGAACACCATCCCAACCGTGAAGCATGGGGGTGACAGCATCATGATGTGGGGGTGCTTTGCTGCAGGAGGGACTGGTGCACTTCACAAAATAGATGGAATCATGAGGAAGGAAAATGATGTGGATATATTGATGCAAAATCTCAAGACATCAGCCAGTAAGTTAAAGCTCTGTCACAAATGGGACTTCCAAATGGACAATGACCCAAAGCATACCTCCAAAGTTGTGGCAAAATGGCTTAAGGACAACAAAGTCAAGGTATTGGAGTGGCCATCACAAAGCCCTGACCTCAATCTGATAGAAAATATGTGGACAGAACTGAAAAAGTGTGTGTGAGCAAGGAGGCCCACAAACCTGACGTTACACCAGTTCTGTCTGGAGGAATGGGCCAAAATTCCAGCAACTTATCGTGAGAAGCTTGTGGAAGGCTACCCAAAATATTTGAACCAAGTTAAACAATTTAAAGTCAATGCTACCAAATACTAACAAAGTGTATGTAAACTTCTGACCCTCTGGGAATGTGATGAAAGAAATACAACCTGAAATAAATAATTCTCTCTACTATTATTCTGAAATGTCACATTCTTAAAATAAAGTAGTGATCCTAACTGACCTAAGACAGGGAATGTTTTCTACAATTAAATATCAGGACTTGTGAAAAACTGAGTTTAAATGTATTTGGCTAAGGTGTAAGTAAACTTCTGATGTCAACTGTACCTCCACATGCAAATATAGCGCAGAAAGCATTCAAACATAACAAAACTGAACGTCATGATAATCATTCTGTTCCTGTATTATAATGCAATCATTACCAGAGAATTTGTATGCATGGTGGTAAGTTATTAAAAGTTACTCGCACATCCACTTGAAATCCGAAAGTGTTCTTGCCGATGGCATAAACGATCCTGAACAGTGCCTTCGTCTTTCTTCTATATTTACTGAGCAGCGGTAAACAAGCACAGATTCGTTCCATACAAACACGCTGCAACATTACTGACTGAAGGCCTAAAGAGCCCTGTGAGGACAAAACTGGAATGTGTTTCAATACTTTTATAAGGAGTCACAGGCATTGTTCGCCAGAGTTGCGTGTGACACTGCGAAATTCACCGGCCAAATTGATAATTTACCAGCATTTAGCACTTTGCAGGTGGTTCCTGATGGTATCATAAATTGGGCTTCTTTAGCTCAGATCACAATAAATACAATTAAAAACAACATTTTTCAGGCTCGTCCAGTTAGCGTGCATTTGCATTGTCAAGTTGACAGGTGATGTCTATATCTGAAAGGTGATTTGCTCTTTTACCTGTAAGGCGGGACTATTTGCCATTTTAGGTGTTTACATTTCTCCCATGAATTTTAATGTAAGTGGACCATCTTGGGCTAAACAGACTTTGATTGTACAACATGTGTTTCGAACTACCGAAAGCCAAAAGGGACAAAGTAATGTTTTATAAAATCACATTTAAAAGTGCATAGGCTTGATAGATATATATGTATATCCACAGAGGTCTGGGCCCCGAATATCCACTGACCCTAGCTCCGCACCTGTTAGCAAGTCTGTTGAGTCTCAGAGCCTGGATTAACAATCCCATTACAAAACACAACATAATCAAGACATGCAATACTACCTTGAAAGGGTCATGTAACCGCATTTCAGTTATGTACGCATTGTACATCATTGAAAACAGTGATAACGCTCATTATGTTTAATTCTATGGGGAAAGTGGTTAATTTTGCATGGAACTGATCTGATAGCAAACTTTTGCACTAAACACCGTGGTGAGAGCAACAGTTCTCAATTAAACCAGAGCAAGCATGTTTCCTGGCCACAGTTCTGCTACTCTAGCACTCTAAACATGAACCATGTACAGCACATATTATATTGCGTCTTCTCCTTATGTCTGATCATGGACAGCATAACACGATGGCTTGTTCAAAAACAAAAGACGGTGATGAATACCAATCACTCAGTCATGTCAACTCTCTTTTTGGTATCTTTTACATCGTGTAAAAGTTATCGAGATATAGGCCCACAGGGTTTCCAGTTTCAAGACAATGACGTTGAAATGCCAGGGGCAGTGGTGGCTCAGTGGTTGAGACTCAGGGTTACTGACCAGAAGGTTGGGGGTTCAAGCCCCAGCACCACCAAGATTCCTCCATTGTGTCCTTGAGCAAGGCACTCAACTCCAGGTTGCTCCGGGGGGATTGTCCCTGTAATAAGGGCTCTGTAAGTCGCTTTGGATAAAAGCGTCTGCCAAATGCATAAATAGTAATGTAAATGTAAATGCCGGATAACTTTACAAAGGCAAGGTTAGTAAGTGATTTTATAACACTAGTCATGTTAATGCGTATTACGTTTAAGTATTGTGGCTGTACTTTTGAAGTGGTGTCTTAAATGTTTTTTTAAATGTTTCGTCTTTAATGTTTTGTGTTTTGGATCCGTTTACTTTCATTAGCTTCATGTGATTTCACATATAGGGCTCTATTTTTGTGAGCGTGCAAAGAGCAATGCTACGTGCAACGAGCATGCGCAAAGTCTTACCCAATTTTTGCGAGAATGATAATTCAAATTGCAATTGTCATGCCAGAGTGTAGGTGGGAGTGTTTGCGCTATTGTGGGTGTATGCGCACATGTTGTGGGTGTACTGTATGTTAATGAAGTAGCGCAAAGCGCAATTTGCTATTTTCTGAGAAATAGGTCCTTGTGCTGAGAGGTTTGAAAACCACGTCTTAACATTAGCGTTTAAATTCAGTTTCTGCATTTGCAGTTTGGAAATTCCACCAGCAGGTGGTAATACAGTTCATGTACAAACTCTGAAAATATAGTGGAACATCAAATTATGTCCCTGACAATCAGTTTTATGAGTCTTATATAATTTTTTTTTAATGAGATTTGTGTTAAACTATCTATAGGTTATGGTTCATCAATTATTATTATTATTATTATTATTTACGATTAATTTAAATGTAATTGTATTTAAGGTCTAATTAGTAAGTCTAAACAACCTTCCATCTGTCGTAGAGTGATTTTGAAGTCCCTGCAAAACGGGCTGGTGGAAGAAGTTGGAGAGATTAAAATGTTTGGAATTGGTAGGCTATACTTTTTTGACCACTTCATTATTTTAATTATATTTTCGTTTAGTTTGAAGTGTAAGGTAGACCCGTAGAAGTGAAGTGTGTGCCGAAACAATCACTGTTAATACTATAGCCATGATATGTGTGTCAGTAGATGAAAATTATTAATAATAATTACATTCTCTGTCATTTAACAGAGCATACATCCAAATTCTGAGGAGGATCACATTTCCATGTGTATAAAATGAGCGTGTCACTGTCATAAATATGCCCAACTATCATCAAGGATGCATTTTAATGAACTAAAGACAGAATTTTCAATTCTTCTAATTCAGTGCATATAGTCCATTTACACTTCCAACTTCTTTTGAATGTGCTGTGTTGGTTTATATCGCTGGTGCTTGAGGGAATTAACTATATAATAGGATGCAGGTGGCGGAATTGAATAATAACCAGAGAAAACCTCAGAATTAAATAGCAATTTACCGATTACCCAAATTTCATGTCAACGCCCACTGACTTTGCTCTTATGACTTATGCCATAGCACTGCGCTTAATGCTGACGCTCTTAAAATAGGGCCCATAGTCCATTTTAAATGAACCAAACCCAGTTCAGTTAATGTGAACCAAAAAGAGAACCAGCTGCAAATGACCTCAGTGCTTTTTGTGTTCACAATGTAATTGGACTTAAAAGAGGACCCAGTTTCTTTTTTTGGTACTTTTAGCATTGATGTGGTCTCAGACCATTTGTTGTTCACTCCACAACTCCTTATAAGAACTCCGATCCCATGGCAGTCATGATTATATCATTTAGCTAACAACAAATCGTTGTGCATATAATTGTGATTATGAAGATAGTTACATTTCTTAAGGTGTGTGTGCTTAATACACATTCACCTTAAGTAGTAATGTATTCATATTTAATTTGGAATCAGATAATAGGGCTATATGATTTCCTTTAAGGCTTTAAAAAATGTAAATATTGCACAGGCATAGAATGACATGAAAAATTATATTTTAATTGTTACAATATTTCCACATACTTAAAACATGTCCCTCTTTTTGGTTAACTTTACATTTACAATGTTTTTAATATAACCCAGACAACCCAGCCTATTCTATTAATATTATGCAATAGTAATATATTTCTGTCCTAAATTCTTCACTTTCACATTATGATAAAGGTCTCTAATTAAACCCACAAACACTTATTTTGCATGAAGGAAAACGAAATGAGATTCTATGACTATTTGAATATATGTTTCTCAGTTAGATAAATAATCTCGATAAAGTGATTATGTAATACAGCTATGTATGGTAAGCCTCGAGGTACTTATGTCATAGTGAAATTCAAAACGGACTGATACCTCTTCGCCTTCACATAGCAAGAATCATTCAAACCACAAAAGGACCACAAATAAACCTTACACAGATCACCTCCCGCTCTGATACGTTTAGAGTGCTCAAACGAACTAGGTGTGAAAACGCCCTAACATTATGCCACAAATGTTGTCAATAGAGTTGAACTTGAATTAAATCTTAAACATTTCTTGTCAAGAGTAAATATCTATAAATATATGTTAAGTTACAAAGCAGTCTTGCTTTGTCTGCTCTTATTGCATGTTTTGAACAAAATCTCTTCATTCTCATTCTTCACATGTTCACACTTTTATCCCGTAATTTATATACGTCAAAGTGTTTAAACTCTTTTGCATTTGTCTCCACTCAAATTTAGGTGTTTAGCCATCTCTATCGAGAGTGTTGTAAACCTGGAAGCGAGTTGTTGTTCTTGACCCCCTCCCGCCCACTACCCTCCCACCTTTCTACATATTTTTATGCCAACCTTTTATTTATTTTTTTATCTGAGCTGTGAACGACTGGTGCTGAACTGGGGGGTTTCATCATGACAGTTTAAATCAGATAAACGAAAAAGACACCAGGGTTTATCATTTACATGATGCTGTTTATTATTAATGATTCCAACCTGGAGAAAAGTAAAAATGCACCTTAATTTTACACTTAGACATCCATGAGGCTTGTAAGGAAAATATGGTTTGCTGTGTTTTGCACGTAGGGAGACAGAAGGAAACCAGGACCTATCAAAAGGCATCTTCTGCTGTCCGTCAAAACGAGACAATTTGAATTGTAATATGGTAAACATCATCTAATATTGCTGTGCTGCTCAGAACACACTAGCTAGAGAGTGCTGCATAATTGTTCTCCCTCTGAAGTGCACTCATTTATGCCACATTAGGCTTACATAGCTAGAATTGTCTGCATTCACGTAGTATGATACCAGCCTTTAGACTTGCTAGTTTGGATGAACTGTTACTTTAAGGCTAGTCCTGCAAACACAAAGATGGTACGTGCAATCCTGCTCTATCAGCATTGTGACCTTTTACAGGCCATTGAACACCAGGTGTGTGCAGGGGGGCTCTCATTGCAATTAGTGGTCTGTACATTACCTTGGGTCGACAGCATCTGGCTGTTGGCAAGACATTAAAATAGCTGTCTAAACATTGTTGGAACTTGTAATTGCTTTCATATTAATAGAGTGGTTAAATTAAATAGTAACTTGGAAGTATGTGTCCCACACTAGAGGTTTGGTTTTACATTTACATTACATTTATGCATTTGGCAGACGCTTTTATCCAAAGCGACAGTGCACTTATTACAGGGACAATCCCCTTGGAGAAACCTGGAGTTAAGTGCCTTGCTCAAGGACACAATTTTGGTGGCTGTGGGGATCGAACCAGCGACCTTCTGATTAACAGTTATGTGCTTTAGCCCACTATGCCACCACCACTCCAGGTTTTAGGTAATTGGTAGATAATGCAACACAAGGAACTCTTTTGGTAACTTTATTCCAATTCCTTTGGAGATTATTTCAAATTGTTAAAAGATTTAGGCTAATTGCTTTTCATTAATAATAATACAGTGTTGGATGCTGCAATTACAGTAATTAAACTAACACTGAAGAAATATTAAATAAATAAAATGGACAATTGGTCACCCAAATGGCTTGTTCTTTTTTGACATATGACATTAAGCATTATTATTGCAATCATGTTTCTTCATAGTATATCCAGTAATTTGTAAATTTCTTCCATGGAACACAAAAGGACATGTTAATGCTGTCAGGCAGAATGAGAGTCTCAGTCATCATTCACTTTCATTGTGTGGAAAATGGAAAGTGAATGGTGACTTAGGCTGTCATACGTCTTAACATCTCCCTTTGTGTTGAAACATGAGGATGAGCAAATGATAACAGAATTTGTTTTATTTTGGGGTGAACTTTCCCTTTAAGGAACAAGACAATGGACGAATGGCCTGAAGTGGTGCTAAATTTTCTCTTCTGTTTTTTTCCAGTAAAAGAAGGCATGAAGAAAACATCATAGTCAAAAAGTCATGGCTGATAAAAGAAAACTTCAAGGTAATCGCATATGATAGTGTAAGAAATGCGAAAATGATGACCATCTGGTTTGAGTTCTAATGTTTCTAATATTTCCTGGGCCTTTTAAGCAAACAGTACATGTTTAACAGCCTTTTTGAAAGATATCTCAATGCAGCGTAGTTTGAGGAAAGCAGTATTTGAGTAGCTTACATTATTCATCATTATCAGCTGTATCCTGATGTATTTAACCCACGTGTGTGACTGTGTGTCTCAAAGGACGTGGCCTGGCCTGCCCTGTTCTCCTCATTTACCGCATCTCTGCTTCTCTCTCCTCAGGTGAAATTGACAGATGTTTGAAAAAAGTTGCAGAAGGGGTAGAGCAGTTTGAGGACATTTGGAAAAAGGTAAGAAACGTGTACATTGAGTTATTTATATATATATATATATACACACACAGTTGAAGTCAGAAGTTTACATACACTTATTTTGAAGTCATTAAATCTAATTTTTAACCACTCCACAGATTTCATATGAACAAACTATAGTTTTGGCAAGTCGTTTAGGACATCTACTTTGTGCATGACATGAGTAATATTTCCAACAATTGTTTACAGACAGATTGTTTCACTTTTAATTGAATATATCACATAAGTTACATACATTTAAGTTAACTGTGACTTTTAAGCAGCTTGGAAAATTGAAGAAAATTACATCAAGCCTTTAGGAAATTATCCAATTAGCTTCTGATAGGTTAATTTGAGTCAATTGGAGGTGTGCCTCAAAACATCATTAAAAAAGCCAGACTACTTTTTGCAAGTGCACATAGGGACAAAGATCTTTTGAATACATTTCCTCTTACCTGATTAGACAAAAATTAAACTTGGGTTGAAGGTAAAAGGTTGAGGCTTGCAAGCTGAAGAACACCTTTCCAACCGTGAAGCATGGGGATGGTAGCATCATGTTGTGGGGGTGCTTTGCAGCAGGAGGGACTGGTGCACTTCACAAAATAGATGGAATCATGAGGAAGGCAAATTATGTGAATATATTGAAGCAATACCTCTAGACATCAGTTAAAGTTTGGTCGCAAATGGGTCTTCCAAGTCAAGTTACTGGAGTGGCCGTCACAAAGCCCTGACCTCAATCCAATAGACAGTTTGTGGACAGAATTGAAAAAGTGTGTGTGAGCAAGGAGGCCCACAAACCTGACTTAGTTACACCAGTTCTGTCTGGAGGAATGGACCAAAATTCCAGCAACTTATTGTGAGAAGCTTGTGGAAGGCTACCCAAAATGTTTGTCCCAAGTTAAACAATTTAAAGGCAATGCTACCAAATACTAACAAAGTGTATGTGAACTTCTGAACCTCTGGGAATGTGATGAAAGAAATACAACCTGAAATGAAATCATTCTCTCTTCTTTTATCCTGAAATGTCACATTCTTAAAATAAAGTAGTGATCCTAACTGACCTAAGATTACTACCTACGATTAAATGTCAGGACTTGAAAATCTGAGTTTAAATGTATTTTGCTAAGGTGTATGTAAACTTCAGACTTCAACTGTTTAGAGTGTGTGTATATATATATATATATATATATATATATATATATACCCCGATCAGCCACAACATTAAAACCACCTTCCTAATATTGTGAAGGTCACCCTTGTGCCACCAAAACAGCACCAACCCTCAGAATAGCATAATGAGATGTTATTCTTCTCACCACAATTGCACAGAGTGGTTATCTGAGTTACAGTAGACTTTGTCCATTTGAACAAGTCTGGCCATTCTCTGTTGACCATCCACAGAACTGCCGCTCACTGGATGTTTTTTGTTTTTGGCACCATTCTGAGTAACTTTAGAGACTGTTGTGTGTGAAAATCCCAGGAGATCAGCAGTTACAGAAAAAATTAAACCAGCCCGTCTGGCACCAACAATCATCCATGTGATTATTTAATCAGCAAATCGTGTGGCAGGAGAGCAGTGCATAAAATCATGCAGATACAGGTCAGGAGCTTCAGTTAAGGTTCACATCAACCATCAGAATGGGGAAAAAATATGTTATCAGTGATTGTGACCATGGCATGATTGTTGGTGCCAGATGGGCTGGTTTGAGTATTTCTGTAACTGCTGATCTCCTGGGATTTTTACACATAACAGAATTTACTCAGAATGGTGCCAAAAACAAAAAACATCCCGTGAGCTGCAGTTCTGCAGATGGAAATGCCTTGTTGATGAGAGAGGTCATCAGAGAATGGCCAGACTGGTTTGAACTGATAAAGTCTACGGTAACTCAGATAGCCGCTCTGTACAATTGTGGTGAGAAGACTATCATATCATAATGCTATTCTGAGACGCGGGTTGGCACTGTTTTGGCGGCATGAGGGGGACCAACACAATATTAGGTTTAAATGTTGTGGCTGGTGTGTGTGTGTGTGTATATATATATATGATTCACGTTTGTTAAGCCTACAGCTCTTATCACCCTGAGGAATGGGTTTTAGAGGTTCTGCTTATTTTGATGACCTGCTTCTTCATGAATTGTTCTGCACATGGACACATTTAAATAAGAAAGTACTTGTGATGAGGAGGAGGGCATGGCCGGGCTGTGAGGATACATGCCCGGCGTTGAGTTGCCTAATCAGCGGGAGGGAGATAAGGGAAGAGCCGGGGACACCAGAGAGAGAGAGAGAGAGAGAGAGACACGGGGCCACTGTGTGTGTGTGTGTGTGTGTGTGTGTGTGCTCAATCCAGTGGCGCGGGTCCAGTGCCATTGCCCTGTTTCGTTGAAGATTCTGCCAAGCTGGCTGAGGACCGACTGATGGTGTGATCAGGGGCCACGTGTGTCTCATTCTCTCTGGCATTCCCGGCTCTTCCGTTATCTCCCTCCCACTGATTAGGCAACTCGGCACCGGGCTTGGATCCTCACGGCCATGCCCTCCTCCTCATCACAGTATCGATACAACATCATGAGAAAAAAAGCTTTGATACTGTATATTGATGCATTGCATTAGCACAAGTGTACTTTTCTAGTAAATCCTCTGATTGAATACAAGGAATGAATTAAAATATACATGAGAATGGTTTAATGAATAATTTTAATAGAAATGTATTGCCAAAAATCACAGAGTACACAATAAAATAAATGTTTGCACGCTTTTAGAAAAATCGTACATGAAAACCAACATTTGACCCATGCTTGCTTTAATGATCAGTATTTTCTAAAATTGCACTCTAATGTTTTAATAATTAAAATGTATACTCCTATCTTACTAGGGGCCATTCACACCAAATGCATTCTTGTGCTAGATGCAGAGCAATGAATATACCAGAACACAGGTTTCTCGAGATGTGTTTTCAAAGTTTAAGGTCTTTTAAATGGACATGACTTCTAAAAAACGTGACTACAGCACGAGAAGCTGAAAAAAGTGAGACGTGGCACAACAGTCAAAGGCATTCTTTCAGTGCATGTTTACGTAAATAAACCAATGTGTTCAGTTCAAACAGCTCCCGACTGTTCAGGCTAAGAAGTCCTTTTAAACGTATTGTTTTAAAATATATTTTACCATTTTATTACATAAAAAATGACATTTATATGTGCGATATATATTTTGTACCATGTTGCCAACACCTGTCAATGCAGACTGAATCTTGTATGTTCTTAGGCTGTTATTTTCCCCCATTAAATTGATGTTTATAAAGAAATAATTATGTTCTAGTTAGCTCAATGTCTGTGCTTTTGTCAATCAGCTCCACAATGCAGCCAATACCAACCAAAAAGAAAAATATGAGTCTGACCTCAAGAAAGAGATAAAAAAATTACAGGTGAGAATTTCCTTTGATCATTTACTGATTGCACTCGGACATAAGTGAGCCAATTCAATCATGTGTGTTGCTTTCTGAAGGTGTTGACTTTGTCCAAATGCTTTAAATTGATGGTAGATATATATCTGAGCGCAGTGTGTGGGTTTTCTGTATTGGTAACCATAAAGACAAGTGTTACCCATGCCAGGTGTCACGTGTGCGTTTGTCCACTGAGCTTGTAAGATTAGTTCAAGTCCATGCATGCTTGATTTGCGGCATCAAACTCAAAATTTTCTCTTTCATTCTCACTTTATTTTCTTTTTCCATCTTTCTGTTTGTGCCTGCGTTGGTTCTGCAGCGTCTTCGAGACCAGATTAAGACGTGGGTCGCCTCCAATGAGATTAAAGACAAAAGGCAGCTAGTAGAGAACCGCAAACTTATAGAGACGGTGAGTAATCTGCATGCACTCGTGGGTGTTCAAAGCCTAGCAGTGTTTTATTATAAATAATACCATCTTTAGACAGCCCCTGTGCTTTTATTGTGCCTTCAGTATATTTTAATCAGACTTTAATATATGGCATGTCCCCCTTTTTTTTTTTTAAATAACTTTTAGTTTAGGTCACAGCAGTGAAACTGTTGTGAAAATTGCTGAAACCACAAGCAGAATAGTGCTCCGCTTTGTATTTTGACTCAGAATGATGATTCTTTGTGTTCACAGCAAATGGAGCGGTTTAAGATTGTGGAACGGGAGACCAAAACGAAAGCGTACTCTAAAGAGGGACTCGGCCTCGCTCTGAAAGTCGATCCTGCACAAAAAGAGAAAGAAGAGATTGGGCAGTGGCTAGCGGTAAGAATGGACCAGAAATTTTGAGCATTCACAGAATCCTCAAGAATGTCCTGTCATTCTTGGGAGTATCTGTGTCGTGAGCATAATAACACTTTGTTTTTCCTTTAAAAGTTTGCGTAATTTACTAATGTCACCTTTTGTACACTTTTTGCACCCTCAGAACACGATATATACTTTGAATTTGCAAGTGGACCAGTTTGAGAGTGAAGTAGAATCACTTTCTGTCCAAACCAGAAAAAAGAAAGGAGACAAAGAGGTCAGTTACATTTCAGCCACCATTCTCTGAGCTTTCACTCCATCTTTGATTTACAGTGTAATCTGTTGATTGGTTCTTTAGCAAATCAATCTGAATTTGAAATTATCTTTAATAATCAAATTAAAATATAAAGTTCATGAAAATATATTGGTCAAAATGTGTGGGAACTCTGCATAGTATTACCATTTGGGCCATTAATTGATTTAATATTTTAACCAATCAATCGCACAGTTTTCTGTGATTAATCGCAGTTAATCATAGGACATGGTACATTACAACAACAATTAAACAAATATATCATCATAAATGTATAGGGCTGCACAATTAATCAAAATAAAATCGAAACCGCGATATGACCTTGTACGATTTTTAAATTGCAAAGGGCTGTATAAATAAATAAATTGTCTGCTCCCTTCAAAGTTTATTTGCGCTGCTCTGTCCAGTCTATATTAAGTCAGAGCATTGTTACAGTGTTTTCAGAGCGGACGTGCTCCACTACTCCCTCTCATGCTTAGAGTAACTGAAGTGCTCTGAGTTCGGTTCCTGTTGCTTATACGCTAAACGTTTTATTTACACTAAACCGGCACGTCCTGCGATCAAATATTTAGTTACTATAATATAGAGCATTGCTAAATTAAATATAATAAACTAATGAATTAAAATAATTAAATCAAATGGTGACAAACTAACCAAAATGTTCTTTTTTTTTTTTTATCAGTTCAACTTCAGTTTGACATTAAGCCTCATTCTTTAGGACTATCTTATATACAGTAAAGAATAGTTTGCATTAGCCTACTAGTTTGTAAGGCCTAGAATAAAGAGTAAAATGTATAGTTTGTGTATACTGAATTATTCAATCAACCAATGTAATTTTTGACAGCAAAAACTAGGCATCAACTATGGTTTTACCAACAGGGAAATTCAGCTAACAGTGACATTGAGCAGAAAGCTTACATATAACCAGTTTTGACAGAGCTGCTGATAAACAGTTAAATGATCAGCATCGATTGATGAGATGAAAATGGGCTGAGACCCTATCACAAAATTGACAAAAGCATGTACACTGTGGATGGTAACATTTGGATATGAAAGAGACTTTGTTTCACTGTTTATATATTTATTTTTTTGTGGTTGAACTTTTTTTTTAAGACGGCTCAAGTGTGAAATCCCCAGCAGCCTTTTTGCAGATGAACATGTGGAAAACATTACCATCATAATCGTAGCTCAAATCGCAATCACAATATTTTTCAAAATAATCGCAATATGACTTTTTGTCAAAATCATGCAGCCCTATAAATATATTTACTTTAAACTTTAACTCAAAGAACTTACAAAAAATTGTTTAGTCATCATTTATTTTTATTTAAATATGTACATGTTAAATTGTTCAGTTTTTTGTTTTCTGCAGCTAGAGTTAATTATTAGACACACTTATGCAGGTAGAAATCCTTTGATACACGTATGTTTACATGCCATAAAATCAGTGGACATGATGTAATTAAAAGTTGGTAAAATCTTCTTGTGTTTTTCAGTGAAGGTAATCGGATCAAATGGGCAGATTCAGTTCATATCAAGATTTATTGGCAAGATAAACTTAAGTGTATATTGCCAATGCATTATTAGACACTATACTTACAGATATTAAACAAATTAAATTCTGAATGCTAAATTTCTAAATCTTAAGACTATTATTTTGTCTGGCTATTATTTTGTTATTTTCACTTATGACAGTGGTTCAGATGACACTTAGTGAGCGTTTTCGGGCAATACGAAGAGATAAGGCAGCTTGCCTTTATCTTTCCCACACCTTGCTTGCCACTTGCGGGTAAAGTCTCCATTCTCACAGTAAATCCGCTCTAGTCTTTATTATGCATAAATTAGCCTGCACTGCTCCACAAAATCTTTCAAAAAGTTTCTGTGCTAGCACATGCAGTCAAATGTGTACCGCCTGGAAATGTATATATGCCCATTTTAGCCACAGGAGATGTTCGTAAAGATTAGTGAAGTTTCAGATATGGAAAAAAAAAAATACTACATGAATTGCTTAAATTTTCTTAACGCATTAATTTCTGCGCTTAGCTGTAATTATCATTTCACTTTTTTTTGTTTGTTTGTTCTCACATTGATTTGTAGCAAGATTATGTATTTTTTTCCTTATGCTGTGACCTTAGAAGCAAGATCGAATTGAGGAGCTGAAACGATTGATCGAGAGGCACCGGTATCACATCCTCATGCTGGAGACCATCCTCAGAATGCTGGACAATGAATCGTTACAGGTGGACACCATCCGCAAGATCAAAGATGATGTAGAATACTACCTCGATTCTTCTCAGGACCCTGACTTTGAGGAGAACGAGTTTCTCTATGATGACCTTGATTTGGAGGAGATCCGTAAGTATTTGTGTGTATGTAAGATCTCTTTTGAGTGTCCCATTCTCATTCATAACTCTACCTTTTCTGTGTGTAGCCCAACCACTGGTGGCCACGTCTCCAGGTCACGGAGAGGACGACATTTTCCAGAACTCCAGTTCCACGCCGACCTCAACAACATCATCTTCGCCCATACCTCCCTCCCTGGCTACTTGCACTACGGTGAGTATCTATCCTTCTCAGTGGCACTTCTTCAAAAACAAGCATAATTATTCAAAATAGCATAGTTGATGAAATTTCGACTCATCTCTCAGTTTGTTAAATCAAACAAAATTGCATTTACAGATGCAAAGGTAGTCTAGGAGACAAGACATTACAGAGAGTTTAACCCTCCTTTACGGATCGGTCATTTTTTACCAAAATCACTTCTGATGTAATAAAAATGGTTTCCTTTATCTGAGTGGTATAAGTCTTAGTGACTTTTACTTCATCTGAACACACATAAAACATTTGGACCGGATTTGGAGAAATACATTTGGATTCTGAAAAAAAAAAAAAAAACGTACTCTGGGGGGAAAAAGCATTTTTTTTTTTTTTTTTTGGAAAAATCTAATCTATAAATCAGCCATATTGCAAAACACACACACACATAAATGAGGGGGGAGACCATTATGCGCCCATAATGCAGCAAAACACGCACACAAATAAACGGGTAATAAATTAGACTAATATAGTCGGAAGGCAGAACATACACACACATACGCACACTCGGAAGAACAAAGTCTAAGTCTTCTTTTGTAGAAACTCATGGAATTTTCACAGTCCATTGTAGGAATAGGATGATATATCGAATTTAAATTTATTGCGAACCAAAAAAATTATGAACACTATCGTGGCATAACTCGATATTTCGAAATTTGCAAAAGTTTTCTCTGTCCATTTGATCATAATTGAAATGACCCGTAAACCATCATAATCTCTCTATAGCTTGATTTTACCACTACAGTACATTTTTCAACACTGTTTACAGAATACACACAAGGTCTTTGAAGTGCTTAAAACTGCATGAATTTAGCGTTTAGAAATGTAAGTACTGAAATACCTCCGTATAATGTGTGTACATCAAAGATGAGGCAACTCCACTTTCATTGAATAATGTGTCTTAACATCCTTTCTGTTCTTTACAGTCAGATAATAAAGTAAAAAGAAATATACATTTTAATCTCACACAGCATGGATGCGTCAAAGAAATATAGAGATTCTTGTTGATGTTTGCTGAACCAGACCACTGAAATGCACATTGAAATTCTTTTAAAGTGACGTTTTAGCGTTTCTTATGCAAATGATTGTAAACTCAATGTTTTTACTTGTAAATTGTACACATTATTTCAAAGAGTGATAGCTCGTCATTATTATATGAACCATTTCATGATATAATATTAATTCATAGAATGTAGAATGGTTTTAATTTTATAAAGTTAAAATGTGATTAAAATATTCACTTTCACATACCTTTTTCAAGTTTTGTTCAGTACTATTGCTTGTTCTGCACCTGATCAGCCTGAATGTACCCCACTAATTTTGAAAGCTTATTTTTTTGTCATCTTTTCTTATATAGAAAAGTATATGAGAAACTCTTATTATTTAAACTATGAGCATTTATATTGTGTATTCAAGAACTTTATTGTGATGAGAAATTATAAGTATATTTTGTTCAGAAATTAAAAAAAGTTCTGTAATATTTTGTCATTTCTGTAGCAATTGACAAGATGGTAGAGCTTGATGGAGCTTAACTTATTATGATATTGAACCCAGAACATTCCTTTAAAACACTAAAAACTTATAAGTAAACTCGGTATATGTGAATAGATATCAATGTGTTATTTTTGTGGAACAGTTTTTTAATTGTTTGTTCTCTTCTCTTTATTTGTGCTGTTTAGAATTCGGAAGATGAAAAGAAGAGAGGTCGTTCGACAGACAGTGAAATCAGTCTGGTGAGACATAAAACAATTCAATATAAGTGTTTTTTTGATTGACATTTAGTTTACCAATCCTGCCTTTTTGTCATAGTCACCTATTAAGAATGGAAATCCATCTTCATCTCTATCCTCCTCCTCTTCGTTGTCCTCATCTTCTGGAGCCTCTTCAAACTCTTTGATCTCCATGGCAACTATCGCCAGCAGTGGAAGCTTGACATCAGGGGGCAGCAGTCTCTTAGGCAGCCTGGGCGGCTCTGGCAGCTACAGTTCAGCCACCCAGCAACAAACGCAGCAATCCCAACAACAGCACCAATACAAAAACTCCATCTCCTCTCAATCCAATGCCAACTCTGCCTCCTCCAGCAACAGTATTTTACTCCCAACATCCACCTCTACTTCCCCGGCCAACTCCAGCGCACCTGGCTCCCTCACGTCCAACTCACAAAGCCAGCCTCTATCTGGGACAGGTCCCATCTCTAATATGGGCTTCGGGAAGGGTACAATGTCATCAAGTGGCACAAATCAGATCCCGGGCTTGGTCTTATCAGGGATGCCGGCATCCTTAAGCAGTATGGCTGCATTTTTGAGCGGATCTACACCAGCACCTTATGCGCAAGCGGCCGCCACAGGAGCCAGCGGGCACTCAGTGTCCATTGGAATGAATGTTAGTAGTACCATCTCAAGTGGACTTGTAACCTCAGTGGGGACAAATGGAGGTTTAGGCTCCACAAGCCTTTTGGGAACAGGTGTTTTGGATCTTGGGTCGATGCAGTCCGCAGTGGAGCCTTTGCCTCTGGTGGCTTCCAGCCCTGTGGGAGGAGGACTGTCCTCAGGGAGCAGTGTGGGAGTTATGGGAAGCAATGCAGGGACATCTGGGACAGGAAGTGCATCAGCTGTGGGAAGTGCTGTGTTACCACTACCGCCTAGTGCACCGAAACAAAATGGTGGTACAAGTAAGTACTGTATTCAGAGTAACTCTCCATACAGAAATTGTAATTTATTAGAAAGTAAACTAATAAGCTGCTCAAGGCTTTGCATCGTGCCTAAAAACACTTTACCTATGGTAAAATCACTGGAACACTCTGCGTTTACATTGGCAGTTATCAGTGTGGTATGGCAGGTTTTTGTATAGTTGAGCTACGTTCTTCGTCTGTCTGCCCCAGTAAGCATGAACAATGTGTAATTGAATATTAGAAGGAAGTTCATCAGCTGATGGAGAGCCAGTAATACACTGGCGGCCAAAAGTTTGGAATAATGTACAGATTTAGCTGTTTCAGAAGGAAATTGGTACTTTAATTCACCAAAGTGTCATTCAACTGATCAAAAAGTTTAATCAGGACATTACTGATGTAAAAAAAACAGCACCATCACTATTTGAAAAATGATTATTTTTTTATCTAGACAGCCTCCATTTCCAGCAGCATCACTCCAACACCTTATCCTTGTGTAATCTTGCTAAATTGTTCACTTGGTACTAGAAAATCACTTGCCACTATATCAAACACTGCTGAAAGCTATTTGGTTCATTAAATGAAGCTTAACATCGTCTTTGTGTTTGTTTTTGAGTTGACACATTATGCAATAGACTGCCATGTCTTAAGGTCAATATTAGGTCAGAAATTGCAAAAAAGAAACAACTTTCTCTAGAAACTCATCAGTCAATAATTTTTTTGAGGAATGAAGGCTATACAGTGCTTGAAATTGCTAAACAAAATGAAGATTTTAAACAAAGGTTTAGACTACATTTGCGGTTTTCAAAGACAAAGCACAAATGGCTCTAACAAGGACAGAAAGAGATGTGGAAGGCCCAGATGTGCAACTAAACAAGAGGATAAGTACATCAGAGTCTCTAGTTTGAGAAATAGACGCCTCACATGTCCTCCGCTGACAGCTTCATTGAATTATACACGCTCAACACCAGTTTCATGTACAACAATAAAGAGAAGACTCAGAGGTGCAGCCTTAAGGGATGAATTGCAAAGAAAAACAAAAAGAATAGGTTAAAGTGGGCAAAGAAACACAGACATTGGACAACAGATAATTGGAAAAGAGTGTTATGGATCTTTAACCCCATTGAGCTCTTGTGGGATCAGCTAGACTGTAAGGTACATGAGAAGTGCCCGACAAGACAGACACATCTATGGCAAGTGCTACAGGAAGTGTGGGGTGAAATGTCACCCGAGTATCCGGACAAGCTGACAGCTAGAATGTCAAGAATCGGCAAAGCTGCCGTTGCTGCATGTGGATGATTTTTTGATGAGGACTCTTTGAAGTAGTTTAAGAAGTTCTGAACATTCTTTTCAAATTTAACAGTAATTTTTCACATTATTAATGTCCTGACTATACAAAGTGACCAGTTAAATGCCACTTTGGTGAATAAAAGTACCAATTACTTTCCATATGAGCAAAATCTGTACATTATTCCAAACATTTGGCCACCAGTGTACATGTAGTGCTTCAACTCTGTCTTTTGGAGCATGCTCATGACAGCAAGGCCAGTTGTTGTCCAACTAACGTGTATGCATGATGGACGAAGCTGAGCTACAATCACATTCTCTGTTTAATGTTTTGATTAAACAGAGAAATAGGCATTTTCATTGTCAATGTGTTATATATCATACTGCAAAGTAAAGTAACTGTTATTCTTTGGTTTAAAGTGAGCCATGAAAGAGTAGAATACATCTGATCTCTACTTGTTTTAATTGAACAGGCTAGAACCAGTCTTGCTGCTTTATTTTGTCCTTTTTAGTTGCAGAAGACCACACCTCAGTGCAGTATGACAAGTGACATAATATTAATGACTGTTACGATTTTTAAAGTTTCCTGAGTCACATAATGACAACATTTTTTAGTTAATGCAATGCCACATCCTATTCTGTTAACAATAGTATTTATGTGTTCTGTCCAAGAAAGACTACTATCAATAACCAGACCCAACAGTTTAGCCTTTTCTAGTCGTTGTATTCTTTGCCCGGCTATATGTAACTTTAATTCCGATCCAAGCATCAATTTTTGTTTTGATCCAATGATCATACTTTTAGATTTGGATATATTTAAGACTAATTTGTTTCCACTAACCCACTTATACACCGAATCCAACTCTCCAGACAGAACATGATTAAGTTTGTCACATGAGTTTGAAGCATAGTAAACAGTTGAGTCATCTGCAAACATTGTCATTTATGCTTTTTTGACAGCTAAGGGCAAATCATTAATAAAAACTGAAAACAAAAGAGGACCCAAACAACTTCCTTGTGGTAAACCACAAACTAAACCTTTATAATTAGATAAAGAACCATTATAAAAAAAAACCTGCTGCGTTCTTTGTGAAAGATAACTTTTCATTAGTAAAATAGCAGAAGGAGAAAATCCGTAGATCTTTAATTTCTCAATTAAAATAGACCATTACATACATCATTGTATTTGATGAAGGATGCTTTTCTCGGCCAGTAGGAAAGTGCATTCTTTTGGTATGCAGGTGAGTAGTGTGAATACATTCCGAACATACTTCATCTGGGAACGTGGGCATTGTCCCATGACCCAAATATCGTGGAAACTATCAACCCTGGTTTAGTTTAATAAATACACTTTAAGCAAACTTTGTAAAGTATGTAATTCTAATTGCCTGTGGCTTTTATAAAACTGATTTTAAGCTGTAATACTAGTTTGCAACGTAGCAACTTGGCACAATAATATAGAATAGTCGGAAGTTGGAATCAGTTTTACAACAGCTATTACACAATATAATATAATAAGGAGAGACTGAAATTATTATATTAATATTTGTTTACATTTGTTTACCCCCCTTCCAGGTTATAGTGCTGTGGTAGCAGACAGCACGTCAGACTCCGCCCTCAACAGTGCCAGCCAATCACAGAACAGCCAATCCTTATCTTTAAATTCCACAACAAATCAGCCGTGGGTATTGGTTCACTTTCTTGTACTCAAACTCATATAGACAGCCACAGAACTGCAACTGCCTTATTACATTTGAAAAGTATAATAGTGATGTTATATTGGGAGTTTTTTGACCATGATATACCCAAAAAAAGTTGATTTTGTCCCTTTTTTAAAAAAAACCTGTAACAAAGAAGGGTTTATTAGTGGCTCACTAATGCAAACATCACTGTGACTTGGAGGGACCCAAGCTATATTTAGGGATCAGAATATAAGCAACTTCCAGAACATCCCTTCAACCATATAACAACACACTAACAACCATTCAGAACACTTTAGCATTCTGACGGCAAGTTTTGCACAAGCTGGCAACACTCACATTTTCTTCAGAAAATCAAAAAATCTAGTTGCAAATAAAGTGGTAAAGACTGCAACAAAAGAGGCTAGAAATCACTGCTTTTCCTTTAAAACTGCTAAACAGCAAATGTGTTTGAAGCATCATTAAACATTTTTGTATATGCTAATCTTTCTCTTGTTAAAACAGTAAGGACAGTGGGTCCAGCATTCTTGGGTCGATGACACTGATGCCCAGCTCGCCATCGCCATCGTACAGTGAGAGTAAACCGGGTGCTGGCAGCCTGCTGAATGGCCCACACTCCTACACACAAGCTGCCGACACCATTAAGGTCAGTCGCACCTTCAGATGCACACTCGCCACATCATCTCAAGACATACCTTTTTAAAGCTGAATTTCTTTTAAAGGGACAGTACACCCAAAAATGAAAATTCTCTCATCATTTACTCACCCTCATGCCATCCCAGATGTGTTTTTTCTTCAGCAGAACACAAATGAAGATTTTTAGAAGAATATTTCAGCTCTGTTGGTTCATACAATGCAAGCGAATGATGAAAAGACCTTTTGTAGCTCCAAAAATCACATAAAGGAAAGATAAAAAACATCTGTATGATTCCAGTGTTTAAATCCATATCTTCAGAAGCAATAATAATAATAGGTGTGGGTGAGAAATGGATCAAAATGTAAGTAATTTTTTACTCTAAATCTCCACTTTTACATCTGAAAGTGACATGTGGTGCCTGTTTAGATTCACTTTCATGGCTGAAAGTGAAAGTGGAGATTTAGAGTAAAAAAGGATTTAAATATTGTTCTCTTTCTCACCCACACCTACTATATCGCTTCTGAAGATATGGATTTAAACACTGGAGTCATATGGATTACTTTTATGCATCCTTTATGTGATTTTTGGTGCCACAAAGGTCTGATCACCATTCACTTGCACCTACAGAGCTGAGATATTTTTATAAAAGTCTTTGTTTATGTTCTGCTGAAGAAAGAAAGTCATATACATCTGGGATGGCATGAGGGTGAGTAAATGAGAGAATTTTCATTTTTGGTTGAAATATCCCTTTAAACATTCCCAAAGTGCATTCTGGGAAAGCTGTTATCTGTACAGAATAGGCCAGTGTCTTATTAGTTTCATAATTTGAATTTTGTCACCACAATGTTTATTCTATGAATTGGGGACTGTTCACAGAGGATGTTCTTGCATCCGTCTGCACTGTTTAATACATTTTATAAACATTCGCTAAATGGACATTTTTGACTGTTAAGATGCTTCTTGCTTTTTTGTGTCTTGCGCCATGAATGCCACATTTTTAAGAGGCAGTGTCAAGTTCAAGTTACAGATCACCCAAAAATGACAATTCGGATGTTCTCACTCTCTCCAGCCTCAGGAGCCCCTCAGTTCTCTCAAATCAATGGCAGAACGGGTCGCCCAGGAGTCAGGTTTAGAAGGAGGAGAGTTGTGTGCACTACACATCACTACTGGTAACTATCAACACACTCTTTTTCTTTCCCGTTATATCAGAGATTAGGAGTGGGCAAGATACCCCTTGTAGTATGATATGTCCTGTTTATATTTAAAACAAATCAAGTAGTTTTTGAGTAATTTTTCCATTAAAAATATATATGTTGTGATTCACCTCATTATGTTATACTTTGTTACATTGCATTTGTTTCTTTCATCCTCTCTCCCTCCAGATATATTCCCCAGCTCCACGGCTACTTCAGGCACTCCTGCAGCTCCTCACCCTGCTCTGTCAGAGGTGAACATCCCCCCATCATTAGGTGTGTGTCCGTTGGGGCCCGTCTCACTCTCCAAAGAGCAGCTCTACCATCAAGCCATGCAGGAGTCCGCCTGGACACACATGCCTCACCCGTCCAACTCTGAGAGAATCAGGTACACATACATATACAATTCCTTAGCTCTTAATTATTCTGACAGGTGAGTACAGGCATGCCTTCAAGTCTATGAATATCATAGAAACATGTCAGATTTGCGCATGTTTTGGATCAGTTTTATTTATATATTGTATGACAATATATAATGTAGCTTTATGATGATTTTGGGCACTGATTGTTTTTTTTGCATAATTGTCTTTCTGTACAGAAACATCCAGATGTACGTACCCCTTTTAGAATTAGGAGCACCAAAAAGTATTAAAAATAAAGAAAATCCAAAAAGAATTAAATAAATCAGTAATTTAATATATAATAATAAAAAGAATTCATATTAAAAATGTGTATTTCCAAAAGTTACTTTTAATAGGTTTGACTTTTAATTAAAAGGTTACTTTCCAAATGACTCCTAATGAACTGAATTACTTTTAATGAACCCTGATTTCACCAAAGTATAGAGCATTTCCATAATAATGGAAGATTTTTCACAAATTTTCAAAACAAAAGAGGGGTTTGGACCAATGGATGAAAAAATAAAATAACCCAGTGCTAGTTTTGTACACAGTTCTAAACAATATTTTTTATTTATTTTTTAACAACAAAAAGTTCTTGTAATGTAACAAAATGAATTGTAAATGACATTATTATTTTTTTAATTCAATATTTTATTTATTATTTAATCTTAAATGAATAATTCACCAAAAAATGAACATTCTCTCATCATTTGCTCACCCTCATGCCATCCCAGATGTGTATGACTGTCTTCTGCAGAACACAAATTAAGATTTTAATTTAATTAATTTAATTAGGTTTTAGAAGAATTTCTCGACTCTGTGGGTCCATACAATGCAAGTAATAGGGTACCTAAATTTAGAAGCTCCAAAAGCACATAAAGGCAGCATAAAAGTAATCCATATGACTCTAGTGGTTAAATTCATGTCTTCAGAAGCAATATGATCAGTGTGGGTGAGAAACAGATCAGTATTTAAGTCCATGTTTACTATAAATATCTACTTTCAAATTCTTCTTATCACCTATCAGCGAGCTTTTCTGAAGATATAGATTTAACCATTGGAGTCTTATGGATTACGTTTATGCTGCCTTTAGTTGCTTTTTGGAGCTTCAAAATGATAGTACTCATTTACTTGCATTGAAAGGACCAATAGAACTGAGGTACTCTTCAAACAATCTGTGTTCAGCAAAAGAAAGGAAGTCATACACATCTAGGATGGCATGAGGGTGACAAAATGATCAGAGAATTTTCATTTTAGGGTGAACTAATTCACTAAAGTACTTTTGATCCTCCTGATCTGATTTTGGAATCATCCACACTCATAAATATCACATTTCTGTTGATCTGAAATGTCGTCCTACTTTCAAACGTCTCTTTTCTTGTACTCTTTAATCATTCTAAAGTTAGAATTTAATTCTTTGTATTCCACACAGGCAGTACCTGATGAGGAACCCCTGCCCAACACTGCCTTTTCACCATCAGATGCCACCTCCTCACTCTGAGAGTGTGGAGTTCTACCAGAGACTGTCCACAGAGACCCTCTTCTTCATCTTTTA
Source organism: Xyrauchen texanus (assembly GCF_025860055.1). NCBI lineage: Eukaryota > Metazoa > Chordata > Actinopteri > Cypriniformes > Catostomidae > Xyrauchen > Xyrauchen texanus. The sequence continues at coordinate 16,733,490 of NC_068285.1, read as the reverse complement.
CTACTTAGAGGTGTGTGCTTCTGTCTTTTAAGGATATTTAGAGTTTCTTGTACCGTTAGCGTCCTTCCTGAAGCCTCAGTAATCGCAAACAAGTTGTTTGTCCTTCAGTAAGCACACATAATTTGCATTTAATCGATAGATCGAGGTAGTTTATTGATCTCTGAGGGGGTTTTCAGGATTATGGTAAGATTACAGTCGCTTTTACTGGTGTATTGCTGGTTAATGACTGATTATTCTCTTCCTCTCCCTAGGGTACAAAAGCACAGTATCTAGCAGCCAAGGCCTTGAAAAAGCAGTCGTGGAGGTTTCACACAAAGTACATGATGTGGTTTCAGAGGCACAAGGAGCCTAAGACCATCACTGATGAGTTTGAGCAAGTGAGTAACACTATAACTTAAATATCTTTTACCACATCTCTTATGAACAACCAACAGTCAATTGGCAGACTGATTTAAGTCTCACAAATTAAAAATATTGATGCGTCCGACCGTATAGGAATTGCATAGTTGAGAGATGAGAGAATTGCGTAGTTATCTTCATTTGAACAATCTCTCGATATCGATTTGTAAATCCCAAGATTGGCCTTTTACTCTATGCGCAACCCTCTATGACAACGAGAGCAAATCACTCACATTTGCAACCAAATTTTGCTCTATGCGACTAAAATGTTTAGATTTGGCAACTGGCTGGTAAATGTTTAGATTTCACTCAACAGTGATTGTGTAGTCTAGTGGTGGAGTATTCAGCAGCGAGATCCTTACACTGTGTGTTAAGAGTAAAAGTTGTTCCATGTAATGTTTCCAAAGACAGGATCCATGCAACACATTTGTTATTGAATACTGTCTCTTTTAATACCTTTTCTGTTCTTTACAGTCAGTTGTTAATTGAGAACAAAAATAAACATTTATAAATTCGAATCATGCATCGCACAGATGAGGTAAAGTGATTCGAGAACTCTCTCATTAATATGCACTCATTTACAGATGCTCTTTACAGAAATGCCTGTTTTCTTAAAGAGACAGTACCGGTTTTTAGCACATGTTCAACAAATCAATGTAAATACTTGTAAATAGTATAATTTATGCATTAAAGAATAAGCCTGTAACAAAAATATTCTATATGCTATACAAAATTATATGTATTAATTTAATACATGGATTTGTTCATTTTTAAAAAGCTAAATTGTGACAAAAATGATGAAAAATTCATAAAATAAAATAATTAAATACAATTTCATTATGTACCTAGTTAGAAGGGCCCTTGTATAAGTAACAACATTAGCTGGAAGATAATTTATTTTATATGTAAGCAAAGGGACATTATCATTTAAATATATCCATGTGAATCTATTTATAATCAAATCAAGAGTATCAATACCCTGCCCAGATACCTACAGTCATGGGAAACCTGGAAATATCAAGAGATTTTAACTTTTCCAGGCCTGGAAAATCTTTTGGAACTTAATAACAACTAAAAAGTCCAGGAAATGTCCATATTGAATATACAATTTTGTAGTTAGTCTCACAAAGCCAGACTTTGTTTTTTTACTATCAACATTAAAGTATGGACCACTGAAACCAATCACAGTTTGTTTTAGGTCTTTAGGTTTTTAAAACTACTTTGTCAGGTCTAAATTCTGGGTTCTGGATTATAAACCATGTTGTGGTAAATACTATTGAAATTTACAAGAAAATACTTTTATTTTTTTAAATGCATATTTCTAAAAGAGTGACTTGTTCTGTCTTTCTACAGGGGACATATATTTACTTTGACTATGAGAAATGGGGCCAGAGGAAAAAGGAAGGATTTACCTTCGAGTACAGGTACCTTGAGGACCGAGACCTTCAGTAATGGATGGACAACAAGAACGGAGGACTACTGTCGACATACCGGACTGAATCAACACACATGTACTCTCTTTTATTCACTGAGGTGGAGATCCAGATGCATATGTGGGACTGTTTTATGTCTCGCTGGTGCATAATGCATCTGTAGCCATCCAAATCTTTTCAATCCACCTCACCCACAAGCCACTCCCTCCCCTTGTGACCCCGCCTTCTCATTAAATCACGCTGAACAGCGTTAAATATCTCAACTTCTTCCATCTTAGATCATGAAATTGATGGAGCGTTATTGCACCAAAGAAGATGTTGAATGTGGTCGTGCACCCGTATAAGCAAAATTACAACAAAAACAAAAATAGATGTGGACTAATTATCTAGCCATGTCTAATTGTTTAAAACTAAATTCTAAAGATTCACTATGACATTGAACATGTAAAACTAAATTACATTTTTCTGAGCTACAGTTGTTTTATTCCTATGATACCTTTAAAGTAAACATCAGCAATTAAAGGTTTCATCAAAACTATATTCTGGTTGCCTAAGAACGTTTCTTTGCTTCATTACACACTTGTCTTGCAGGCACTGATCAATGCACAGGTCTTTATTCATAATTAATACATATAAGCTTTCATGTACATGCCCCCATACTCTTAATAGTAATATTTATAGCCATGCACTAAATAACAGAGAGTAATGAGCGAGTCTACAGCACCAGCTGTTATTAAAAGCACACTATTTTAAAGGTGTGTTTATTGGCATTAACAAACAGAGACCAAGTTACTCCAAACCGGTCAAGATTGTCGCTCTCACCAAGATGTAAAAACAATGTGCCTCTGTGATCTGTTTGTTAAGTATGCAGAGCTATTATAGAGACTCAGAAAGGGAATTAACGAACATGTTAATGAATATGGTAAATGTACATCGAAGCTAAATTATTTGGGAACTTTTGAAAGTGAAACAATATCGACAAGCTTTCCAGACCTTCACAAGTCTTCACTAACTCTTCACTTTTTCTTTTCACAATGACAGTTTCTGACATTTTAAGCTTAATGTATTGCCACACCCTGTTTGTTTATGCTGGGTAAGTTTGCAACCAAAGACATGAGGGAAAATTCTGTAGAGAGGGATGTGGTCATTTATTATAAGTTTCTTTATAACTCATCAAGGAAGTGGTGTTAAAAACCAAACCTACAAAATGCCCATGAACAAAACCATGTTTTTATCGCATTGTTTATCTTTCGCAACGAGCATATGGAAGAAAGGAGAAAAGTGAAATATATATATATATAGCATAATGGCATTCTGTGATGATATTCTTCTTACCACAATTGTACAGAGCAGTTATCTGAGTTTCTGTAGACTTTGTCAGTTTGAACAAGTCTGGCCATTCTCGATGACTTCTCTCATCAACATGGCATTTCCGTCTGCAGAACTGCCACTCACTGGATGTTTTTTGGTTCCAATCAGAGTACATTTAGAGACTTATATGTGAAAATCCCAGAAGATCAGCAGTTACAGAAATACTCGAACCTGCCCATCTGCACCAACAATCATGCCATGGTCCAAATGCACTGCACTGCTGCCACATGATTGGCTGATTAGATAATTGCATGGATGATTATTGGTGCCAGACAGCTGGTTTGAGTATTTCTGTAACTGCTGATCTCCTGGAACTCAATAACCTCTAGAATTTACTCAGAATGGTACTAAAACCAAAAAACATCCAGTGAGCTGCAGTTCTGCAGATGGAAATGCCTTGTTGATGAGAGAGGTCAACAGAGAATGACCAGAATTGTTCAAACTGACAAAATCTACAGTAACTCAGATAACCACTCTGTACATTTGTGGTAAGAAGAATATCATCTCATTATGCTATTCTGAGGGTTGGCGCTGTTTTGCCGACACGAGGGGGGCCTACACAATATTAGGCAGGTGGTTTTAATGTTGTGGCTGATCTGTGTGTGTGTGTGTGTTTGTGTGTATATATCATTTATTTATTTATTTTATTTTTCTATAGGAAAAAGTGTTGTACAGAACACTTGTTCTCCTTCTGTCGTCCGCAACCCACCATTTCATTTAAACGGCATGGAATATTTCACTTGCAAACTGGACTGGAATATATAAAACACTGCAATGAAAGTAAAGACTGTAAAATATAAATAAAATAATTACTTTAAAAAAAATTAAACGCACACACACACTGTGTTTTCATTATTGTTGAGAATGAGGTATTTTACACTAATTATCCTTAACAATGTTCACACTACAAGCTCGGGTATACTTACTTTTTCCACGTTCAGGATCGCCTTGAACACGCTCAAGCACTCAGCTTTTCAAAGTCTGCTATTTTGACCACGAGCAAATATGAACGCCTTCAACGCATGCGCGCTACAACTGCTTTGTGATATTCTTTTAGTAGTCAACAGCATGCTCCGACAATGTGCACAGACGAGAACTGATGAGAAAATTTGGCCCGCACATACTTGTTGAGAAAATTTGGGCTGTACATGAACAGTCCATGCAGACTGTGCTGATTACAAAATATGTGTCACGCAGACTGCATGTTCCGATCAGCAATGTGGACAACCGAATTATACTTTGGCCTTTATGGTGCAGTCATACTAGACTTTGTACAGCTGTGTCTAGAAGTTAACTGTCCATATGCCAGAGTCTCACGAGAGTCGCATTTGCTGTCACCAAGGTTAGGGTTGGATTTAAGGATAGGGTTTCTGTGGGACTCCTAATAAACATAATAAACACAGTGTGTAAACGTCGCAATACTTTCTGCATCCAAATAGTTTCTTTTAGACACAACCACTTCTGAGTCTAGCTCTTAGGAGGTCTGGTATCGGTCTGGATCTTGAAGAGAATGGTTTTAACTCTCATACAAATCAAGAATCCTGAGGGTAGACTTGCATAACAAGTATTGAAATAAAAACAGGACTAATTCATGGTAATTTGTTGGTGGAATTCTGTTAAATGTAGAAGTAATTTCCATTTCACCATCAATCCTCTGTGTATTACTGAAAGCATGCACATTGCATTAATACACTTTTAGATGTATATTAATATTATTCATAGGGTAAACCAGGTATTGCAGTAAGAAAACACTTTTTTGTTTACAGTCACAGTATTGGCACAGTACACATTTTCCCCAGCTATGTTATGTGGATTGACATGTTCATATTGGGCGCACTGTAAAAATACCATCACAACATACCTGAATATGTGTTTTGACATTCATGCATCTGTGAGCATATTCGTCCATCCCATGATGCCATGTTTTTATGTCTGATTATTTGTGCGTGTGGCCCTGTAACACATTTGGTTTGGGCCAGCAGCTGCAGGACTGTTTGAATCATTTGGTTGTGTATGTTTGTGTGTGCGAAAGCCACGAGCACTTCTGGCAGGTTCTCTACCATGAAGATCCCACAGTGACAAGCCTGACCTCACCATTGCCTCCAGAAACACAGGGAGTCATGTCATGCCCCACATACAAACATTCTCTCTGACACGTCACTGCAGATTGAAATGCTCATTCCCCAATGTCCTGTGTTGCCTCCTTGACTTTCCACAACATGAGAAAGCCAGTGCCAGCTCCCAAATAGTTTATATCTATGCATGGCATCTCAGCTACTGATAAAACCACTGGCTTAAGAATTAAATAAGAAAAAAGATGGAAAACAAATCATGCTCAATCCCAAAGTTTTTGGGACTTGTTTCTATGGGTATAATTCTTATAAGTATAAACTAAGAAATCACTTGGGCCACATTTAAAGAGTCTGATTCAGATTAATTAATAACAGTAATTTAACATTTATTTAATCATTCAAGAGCATCAATCTTTAAGAACATAGCTGAGCCAGCTGGTACATGATAGCTGCGCATTGTGTGTAAACCTCACTCCCATCGTCTCGAGGTGCACTAGCGACTGACGCCTTTAGCCTGCCAAGTCCCCACCTCCCATGCCGGTTTGAATCCCGCATGGAGTGGGTCGAGCAGGAATGGACACAGTGGTTCCGTGACCCAGATGGGAGTGAGGTTTAGGGGGGTGAATGCAACAGGAGCCAGCTGGTACGGTATAGCTGTGTGGCATGCGTAAACCTCACTCCCCTGGCCTCATGAGGCGCACTAGCGGCTGTACTAGAGGCTGTAGCCTTTAGCCTCTTGTTAGTGTGCCCGCCTCCCCTGCCGGAGACACCGGTTCAAATCCCGCTCCGAGTGGGTCGAGCAGGACTGGTTACATCAGCAATCTCCTTGGCGATCAGGATTTCAAGCTTGATTACATTTCCTAATCATCATTTAGCGCTCTGCACATGCGTCAAGCACTAGGAATTATAATCAACCTTAAAATCATGAACGTTCCTAGAGACTGCAATGGCAAGATGTACAAAATAACTCAATTAAATAAAAATAGCGTTACTGTATAATTTGGTCTGTTCTTACTCAAAACCAAATGGATCACTTAAACTGACATGGATTAAACACTGGAGTCATATGGATTACTTTTATGCTGCCTTTATGTGCTATCTGGATCTTCAAAGTTTTGGTTGCCATCCACTTGCAATGTATGAACCTACAGAGCTGAGCTATCCTTCTAAACATCTTTGTGTTTGGCAGAAAGAAAGTCTTACACATCTGGGATGGCTGAGGGTAATGATGAGAGTAAATGATGAGATAATTTTAAATTTTTTGGGTGAACTACTCCTCTAAATATTACCAGAATGTGTTGTTTGACCATTTAAAACCTAACAACACCCCTTGTTTAATTTTTTTCTCATTTAGTTTGATATGGTTGTCTAATGCAAGGTCATTCAGACATTTTAAGTGTGACACGAGTGTCCAGAGGGTCTAGCAATACACAGATATAAAATAGGCAAAGCCTGTCAAACTAAAAGCGAAAGAGATATCATTCAGTGGAATTGAGTTAAATCCATTGTTGATTGTCATGGGATGCTGTAGTTGCCAGAGCAACCAACTGTACTGTGTGTGTGTGTGTATACACACACACACACACAGGGTTGGGGTGTAACAGGATTACCTATTTAAAATACAAAATATTAGTAACTGTAATCCACTAGAGTTACAATTTATATAATTGGTCATTAGAATACAGTTACACTCAAAAAGTATTTTGATTACTGAAGAGATTACTTTGCATTTTATTTTCATTTGTTTCATTTAATATTTAGTCCTTTCAGATGGAAAACATTTATACATATAAATGATGAGATCCAAAGTGTGTTTGAACAGCGGTGAAACACTTTCTTATGATGCTACATTCATACGAGCAGACAGAGAAGTACGTTTGAAATAAGTTTGGAGCAGAAGAAATAGAAATAAACCTTGTGTAAATTGTCAGCTTTACAAAAACTAAAATGGTATTTCTAGCCTTTTAATGCACGTTACCAGACACTATCATATTTTATCAAGAAAATTCACATAATTTCTTTTTTTCCCCAGTAAGACCTTTGATATTAGTGCAAAAATCATATTCTTGATAATCATTTTTGAATTGATTTCCAGTAAAAATATCTAAAAATCCTTAAAACAAGATCAATTTGATTGATCTTGTTTTAGAAACAACACAGAGAATTTTCAGAGAATGTATTTTTAACATGTATTTTGTCTTAATGTACAGGCAGAGTTTGTCTGTCTGTCACATCAAACGTAAGGGCAAATCTATATTCTAACTCTGCAGGTGCAGTGTAAAGTAAGATAATAATCTAAGAAGATAATGATATAAGAGGTTCACGAATTCTCGCGCGCTTGAATATCGTACGCGCGTGCCAGCCTTCACGCGAGCGTTATTTTATTTTCCCTAAAAACCGCAGGTCCAGCACACGCAGAAAAGACGTTCTCGGACAATGAAGCGTACCAGCGATTGGCAGATTATTTCCAACATTTAACAAACGAAACCACGTGCATACTTCTATCTGTTCGCTCCATTCAATTGATGTAAACTGAGCGATGCGGACCTTTGTGGGAGCAATTGGTTTTCCTCGCGTGTCAGTGGAGCGGAGGTAGATCGCTGTAAGTGATGTGTGGAGCCCATTGAATTTGTATTGGAAGCGGAATAATAGAGCAGATACGGACATTTATAGAGCAGGGAAAAGGATATTTACCTGGCGCGTCTAATTATTCCACCGTTTTACTCTTATTTAGCGACACACGGATTAGACTGTGCATGATTAATTGCGTTTTATATCTTTTTTTAAAAAAAATCCTATTTTTACCTGGCTGGAAGCACGGAGTGATTTTCTCTCTCTCTCTCTCTCTCTCTCTCTCTCTCTCTCTCTCTCTCTCTCTCTCTCTCTCTCTCTCTCTCTCTTCATGTTGGACAGTAAATTACGCATGGTCAGTGTATTATTTTTTATTTATTTTTTTGCAAATATTTTGGAACTACACCAAGACGTTCATTTAATCCTTTCACCTTTTTATGACTTGTGACTGAATGCAAACTATATTTTTAAAGTGCTGTCCATTTTGCAGACCAGAGCAAGCGGAGATAAAGGAAAACATTACATAAATCGCTTTCCAATGAAATATTCTTCCATCCCCAATGCAACAATAAACTGCGTCTTTTTCTACGAATCGGGAGTTGCACGGAAGCGCGAGACCCCATCTCTGTGAATATTGCATCGCCTTCTAGCGCGTGCTGGGGGCAACAATAACGGTTTAGGTTATGATGAGAGATTCCTCCCCCCCAATTCAAGCTTCAAGACCGCCGTTTTCCGCTGATCTGAAGCTGGCAGTTGTTGAAACTCGCGCAGGTAAGACGTGCTTTCATTTTGTCTGATGCTGATGCTGCAACGTGCGCGAGGATCGCATACACATTGGTCGCGCGCTCAATTACAGACTTTGCAGCATGTTGTTTTTTTTTTTTTTTTGTTTTTTTGGGGTAAATCGTTGTCAATGGTGAAATTGGATTGTCATAAACAAACTGTATGATGATAATAAGACTGAGGATGGATACATTATGTCATAGGCTATAGCTGTCATACAGCGTGTGTCCTCCGCCACTGGAATTTTAATTTCCTCCTTGAGATCTGCCATGATGCTGCTGTATGGTTGGCTACAGAGTGTGTTTGTTTGTGTGCGACTTGACATAAATCAATGTCAATATCCGTATCTTTTGTTCTTTTACATGCATAAATGACGCCTTTTTTACTTCTTATAGACTTGTTGCTGACTAACACACAAAAAACATAAACCACTTAACCAGACTGAGTTAACAGGTTCATTTTGTTTTTTAAGGCCCAGTGTCATCTCCATTTCCTTTATACCCTCCATCCCCCCATCTTCCACCCTTTTTAATGTTTGCTTGCTTTTAAAATGGTAATGCGTTGCATATTGGCCTGACATCTGCCATGTGCACCTGTTTGTGGATGGGACTGATGCTGCTGTCCCCGAGCCCATCCTCCTGAGCCAGAGAAAAGGGAAACATGATGAAGGAGGGAACGGATAAAGGAGGAGAGGAAAAGGCAGATGAGTGGAGATGTGTACTGCCAGCTACTTAATGTGCCTTGCTTTAAAGGGATAGTTCACCCAAAATAATAATTCTGTCATTATTTACTCACCCTCATGTTGTTCCAGATCTGTATCACTTTCTTTTTCTGTGGAACCCAAATGGAGATGTTGTTGGAGAATGTCAGCCTCAGTCACCATACACTTTTTGCATCTTTCTTTTCTTTTGTGTTCCACAGCAGAAAGTCAAAAGGGGTTCGAACAACCTGAGGGTGGTTAAATGATGACAGAGTTTTTAACAGCAAATATAAAAGATATGTACTGGAAGCAGGGATAAACAAGCAAACTAAGTAAGGTAATCTATCTACCCATGTAACATTCCTCTATCTCACTCACTGCGGTAGAGCTATTCTAAGAGAACACATTCAACCCACGCACTGACAAATAGATAGAGAAAAAGTGTATGAAAAAAGACAAAGTGAGGAAGAAAAGTGTGTTGTGTATCACACTAGGGCCACTGAAGAGACCTCTGTGTCCTTAAAGAGATAGTTCAATCATAATTTAAAATTCTGTCACCATTTCCTCACCTTCATGTTGTCTCCAAAACCTGTATGACATTCATTTTTTCCACGGAACACAAAAGGAGATGTATTGCAGAAAGTAAGCCTCAGTCACCATTCAGTTTATTTTTTATTTTAAATACAATGAAAGTGAATGGTGACTAGGGCTAGGTAAAAAAATATAGAAATTTAATCTGAAAGTGAAAGTCAAGGTGGAGATTTAGAGTAAAAAAAAGGACCTAAATATCGTTCTGTTTCTCACCCACACCTATTATATTGCTTCTGAAAAAATGGGTTTAAACACTGGAATCATATGGATTACTTTAATGATTCCTTTATGTGATTTCTGGAGCTACAAATGTCGGAACAACACTCACTTGCACTGTATGGACCTACAGAGCTGAAATATTCTTCTGAAAATCTTCATTTGTGTTCTGCTGAAGAAAGAAAGTCATACACATCTGGGATGGCATATGGGTGAGTAAATGATAAGATAATGTTTATTTTTGGGCAAACTAACCCTTTAAGTCATGTAATGTCCCACTGCATCTGTCCTATTATCAGATAAACTGACTCACAACGTGTGCTGGGGCTCACGACCTCCCGAGTGTCAAAACTTACATCGTGTACCCCCGCCTTTAAGATAAAACTTCTGTCAGAGGTTCTGAACTGCGGCTGTTCTTAAAGAGACAGTACTATTGTAGTGCTTGTTCTACATATCAATATAAATACTTGTAAACATTAAATATATTGTAAATACTAGGGATGTCATTCGCTTAAAATTTGTAATCATATTAATTACATTCTATGCTGATTGATTAATTGAAATTAATAGCATTCATAAATATTTGCAGAAAAGGGCCCCCAAATAACAATAATTCAATCTATAATGATAAAATAATAATCCAAAAATTATATTTCAATAATTATAAATATAATACATATTATACATCTAATAATTCAGACAATTAAAATGCATTACATTATTGTGGCAGACGAGTGAGCATTGATAAGACAATACAAAAAGTGGCTTTAAAATTCAATATCAGTTATTTTCATATTATTATACGCATAAGCATTGACCTACAGTCCAGAGCACTACATTTCGCAACTGAATTCTCTTTGAGGTTTATCATAAGGGCTTTTCTAAGGATGCGCCTACCTACACATGTGTTAGATGGCTGCTTTTGGTGGATCTCATTATGGTTGTGTCGCATCATAAACACGTTTTTTGGTCGCTGTGTAAAGTTAAACTTAGTATGAAATGAAGAGACCCCTGCATTTGCAATTGCACTCCCATCCAGCTGTGTATGAACGCAAGAACACAATCTCATCTTGTGCTGTTGCTAGTGTGAAGCAAGCCTGAGTGGGGCTTGTTGTCTGCACAGCTGTTAATTGCCTATACAGCTGGAGTTTTGCTTACTGCCTCCTGCTGAAAACAGGAGGGACTCAAAGCTTACTGTGCTATATTAGGGTAACGTTTTTGAATGTGTTATTTTTTATATAATTAATCACACTGAATTAACTTGTTTAATCAATGGCCCAAATATATACATAATTTAATAAAATACCATTTCTAAAATTAATATTTTCATAATGTACCAATTTAGAAGGTCCCCTGTATAATTCACAGCATTAGCTGAGTGAGAATTTCTTTTTTATGTAAGCAAAATGGACAGAAATATACCCTAATGAAACTGTATCAAATTCGGAATTGAATCAAATAGAATCTGTATCATTACCCGGCACTAATGATGACTTTGGAGGCTTTCAGTCCATAACATTCTTCCTAACATCTCCTTTTGTCAGGCAGAAAGTCATACAGTTTTTTTTTTTAACAACATGAGCGTGTGAGTAAAAGTGTGATTGATGACACAATTCGAATTTTTGGGTGAACTACGCCTTTAAGACTCATTGAGTGTGCAACAGATTTAGTGTGCATGCGTGTCAGTGGAATATATCTGCAGATGCTGTAACACACATCCCTTGAGCGCTCAGATGTAGGCACGGCTTTCACAAGTTTGTGCTTCCAGGACCCTGTCTCTCCGCCTCACATCATTATCCACACAAGGCGTTGCCGATGGCAACTCCGGAAGAGCCGTCTTGGTGAGCACATCCAGTTAGTAAAGCACACTGTAAAATGAAAAGGGCATGAGATGCACTCGGTTGCAGTCAGGGGCCATTTAAAGGTGCGTAGCCTTGTGTGTTTAGATTTTGATCCCTCCTTATCTCATCATCGCCTCTGCCACAAAGTCCCCAAGACCCTTCCTTCCCCATCCCTGCATCCTTCCTCTTTTCCCCTCTCTTCTCATCAGGGTTCCTCTCTAGCCTGCCAACCTCCCACTCTCACCACATCTGTGGTTGTGTCACCCCCTGTGTCCTCTCTCTATCCATGCTTTCCTCTAAAGCTCCATCTCTTTGAATACTTAAAGCCTTCACTGCATCCTCTACATGCACGCCTTTTTGAACCTGTGGCATTTATACTGTTATTATCTTATTTATTCCGAGTGCTGCCAGGGAGGGGAAAATTGATGTTTAAGATTCACTGTGTTGCATCAGCGGTGCTAACATGTGCGTCTTGTGTAAGGTTTTTTGTGATGGCAGAAATACAGTGTATGTTACTCACTGTTGTGGCTTTGACATGTGACTCAGTATTTGAAAAAGCTGAGGTCGCACTACTATATGCACGAAATATGCTGTGCATATTGCATATAATTTGCAGCTTGTTGATTGTGAAGTATGATGTGATTCTCAGGCATATGATTGTGTCTGATTTTAGAAACAGCCTTGATTTTAAATCTTAAATCCCTGTTGTTTGTATCATTAGGGATAAAACTACTTTCTTAAAGGGATAGTTTATCGAAAAAGGAAAAGTCTGTCATCATTTACTCAACTTCATTTTGTTCCAGATACGTATGACTTTCTTTCTTCCTAGGAATAAAAAAGGAGATATCAGGCAGTTTGTTAGTCTCAGTCATCATTTACTTTCATTGCATCTGTTTTTATTATTCCATTAAAGTGAATGTTGACTGAGGACATTCATTCTAACATCTCCTTTTGTGTTCCACAAAAAAAAAAAATAGTTTGGAACAAGATGAGCTTGAGAAAATGATGACAGAATTTGCCCTTTTGGGGTGAACTATCCCTTGAACATTATTTTTAATAATTGTGATTGTAGTCATTTCCGGACTGGATGTGCAAGTATGTCCTTTGCAGTGTCAGATGGACCTGGCATGTGTTTTATAGTTTAGGCTGATACTGTTGAAGTCAGAAGTTTACATACACTTATTTTGAAGTCATTAAAACACATTTTTTTAACCACTCCACAGATTTAATATTAGCAAACTATAGTTTTGGCAAGTCATTAAGTAGTGCATGGCACGATAATTTTTTCCAACAATTGTTTAGAGACAGATTGTTTCAATTTTAATCAACTATATCACAATTCCAGTGGTTCAGAAGTTAACATACACTTAGTTAACTGTGCCTTCAAGCAGCTTGGAAAATTCCAGAAAATTATGTCAAGCCTTTAGACAATTAGCCAATTAGCTTCTGATAAGAGGTGTACTGAATTGGAGTTGTACATGTGGATGTATTTTAAGGCCTACCTTCCAACTCAGTGCCTCTTTGCTTGACATCGTGGGAAAATCAAAAGAAATCAGCCAAGACCTCCCAAAATTATGGGCCTCCGCAAGTCTGGTTCATCCTTGGGTGCAATTTCCACATGCCTGAAGGTACCACATTCATCTGTACAAACAATAGTATGCAAGTATAAACACCATGGGACCATGCAGCCATCACACCACTCAGGAAGGAGACGCATTCTATCTCCTAGAGATGAACTCAGTTTGGTGTGAAAAGTGCAAATCAATCCCAGAACTACAGCAAAGGACCTTGTGAAGATGCTGGAGGAAACAGGTAGACAAGTATCTATATCCACAGTAAAATGAGTTCTGAATCGACATAACCTGAAAGGCTGCTCAGCAAGAAGCCACTGCTCCAAAACTGCCATAAAAAAGGCCAGACTATAGTTTCCAAGTGCACATGGGGTCAAAGATCTTACTTTGTGGATACATTTCCTCTGGTCTAAGGAAACGAATCGGTTACTAACGTAACCTCGGTTCTCTCTAGATGAGGGAACGAGTATTGCGTAAGCTAGCTTACGCTACGGGAAAGATTCATCTTTTCTGAGATATTGAAGCCAAAAAAATTATCCTTAATTTTGTATCCATTGTCAACGCAGTGGCGGCAGCTGCAGACCTTGAGCGGGCTAGCTAGCGAGCTCATAGGTTGCTCTGCGGCAACTGCTGCAGCCTATAGACGAGCTTGGGTGAACTTGCGTCCAATGACGAGGCGCCACGCTCACTGCATCAAAGCCCGCCAAAATGGGCGTGACTAGAGTGCATATAAGCGTAGTTCGTAGGCTGGAACCCTGGTTTTCATTGAATGAAGCGAAAAATCGCCGCGGGCGCTGAAGCACGGCGGTTACGCAATACTCATTCCCTCATCTAGAGAGAACCGAGGTTACGTTAGTAACCGATTCGTTCTCTTCACGAGAGGTTCTCTCGTATTGCATAAGCTAGCTTACGCTCACGGGAACCCTTTGTCAACGCCGTCGCGCCAAGCATCCACTGCATGAGCCCCAGGGAATTAAGGGGACCCGGGGAGCCCTTGTGAGTGGGGAATTAATATTTGGCCGGCAAGTGTGCGGGCCAGTGTGTGTGTAGTACATAAGCACATAGACAGAGCGGCGGTGCCGGTCTGTGTGGAATGTGTCCCATTAATGCAGCTCACCAGGGAGCTGTAGCGTGATAAACCGCTAGCAGTTTAGCCTGCAGAGCGGGTACTTCCAGATTGTAAAATCTGACAAAGGTGGAGGGGGAAGCCCAGCCCGCTGCCACACATATGTCGTGAATGGAAATCCCGCTGGACCATGCCCAAGAGGAGGCCATGCCTCTAGTGGAGTGAACCCTAATGCCTAGCGGGCATGGTAGGTCTTTTGACGCGGCAGCAATAGCGTCCACTATCCATCTGGACAGTGTCTGTTTCGAGGCGACGAGACCTTTGGTGCGCCCTCCAAACGAAACGAAAAGCTGCTCAGAGCGTCTGAAAGATGCGGAGCGCGCAGTATACAATCTCAGTGCTCTGACTGAGCAAAGGAGATTGGCGTTGCGTTCGCTATCAGATGCTGGTAGCGGCGACAAGGAAATGATCTGTGCTCTGAAAGGAGTACCGATCACCTTGGGGACATAGCCGTGTCTAGGCTTTAAAATGATCTTGGAGTCACTTGGTCCAAACTCAAGACACGCAGCGCTAACAGACAGCGCGTGAAGATCTCCCACCCATTTAACTGATGATAGGGCAGTTAGAAAAACGGTTTTAAGTGAGAGGTGTTTCACATCCACGGATTGAAGCGGTTCGAAGGGAGGGGCTTTCATAGCTTCGAGAACTATAGAAAGATATGAACAGATAGGAACCGATGGGGGGCGGGGAGGGTTCATCCTTCTAGCTCCCCTGAGGAAGCGGATGACCAGCTCGTTTTTACCCTGTGACTGGCCGTGCAGGGGTTCAGCGAACGCCGCGACGGCCGCCATGTACACTTTGAGCGTGGATGGGGATCTGCCCTTATCCAGCAGCTCTTGTAAAAACACGAGCAGCGGCGATACCCCACATATCCGTGAGTCCAGGTCTCTGTCGGTGCACCATTTTGAAAACACAGACCATTTTGATGCAGAGTCTTCTCATGGAGGGGGCTCTAGCGTGTATGATGGTGTTTATTACTCCTTCTGGCAAAGCGACGGGTAGTCGTTGATCACCCACGTGTAGCGCCCAGCTCTGGGTGGGGATGCCAGATCGTGCCGTGAGCTTGCAAGAGGAGATCTGCTCTCACTGGGATGGGCCACGGGGCTGTCAGTGACAGCTGCGTAAGCTCCGGGAACCATGTTTGATTCTCCCAGCCGGGGCTATGAGGAGCACCGAGTGGCGCTGCTTCCCTGATCCTCTGCATTACCTGTGGCAATAGCGAGACGGGAGGGAAGGCGTAAGCGGGCGGTTGGGCCAGTCCTGGGCCAGTGCGTCCTCGCTTTGAGAAAAATATTGGGCAGTGAGAGTTCTCTTCTGACGCTAAAGAGGTCTATCTCTGCTCTGCCGAATATGCGCCATAACGTCTGGACTGTTTGAGCGTGCAGGGACCATTCCCCTGGGGGAATATTGTCTCTGGACAGTCTGTCTGGGCCGTCGTTCAGGTGGCCTGGCACGTCGCGTCGCCCTCAGCGAGCGCAGGTGGCACTGGGACCAACTCAGTATGCGTTTGGCCAGATGGAAGAGGTTCCTGGATCTGACACTGCCCTGACGGTTTAGATAGGATACCACAGATCTGTTGTCCGAACGGACCAGGACGTGGTGACCCTGAATGACCGGGAGGAAGCGCACGAGCGCGTACTCGACCGCTATCATTTCCAGACAATTCATGTGAAGGAGCTTTTCCTGAACTGACCATAGGCCAAAAACCGGAGAGCCCTCGCAGACCGCGCCCCAACCCGTGTTGGACGCGTCTGTCGAAATGACTTTTCAGCGAGATACAGCTCCCATCGTCACGCCCCGCTGGTACCATTCGGCCACTGTCCAGGGCTGCAGAGCTGAGATACAGGTCTGAGTCACTCTGATCGGCTGGCGGCCTGTGGCCCAAGCCCGGCGAGACGCGCGGGTGTTTAGTCAATGCTGAAGCTGGCGCATGCGCAGTAAACCCAGCTGAAGTACTGCTGCGGCTGAGGCCATGTAACCTAGCACTCTCTGAAATTTTTTCAGAGGCGTGAGGCTGTTCATCTGAAAGGATGCATCTAGTCGCTGAACACGGCACGCGCGCTGTGTAGATAAGCGAGCCGTCATTGCCACAGAGTCTAGTTCTATTCCAAGGAAGGAAATTGCCTGACTGGGCTGTAGTGAGCTCTTGGTCCAATTGACTGCAAGACCCAAACTGTTCAGATGGCTGAGGAGAACTGTTCTGTGAGACAGAAGCTCCGTATGTGACTGTGCCATAATCAGCCAGTCGTCCAAATAGTTCAGAATTCGCAAACCCTGACTCCGCGAGGGGTGCGAGCGCCGCATCCATGCACTTCGTGAAAGTACGGGTGCTAAAGACAGGCCGAACGGAAGGACGGTGTATTGATAAACCTGGCCGTCGGCGAATCTCAAGAATGGCCTGTGACGGGATTTATCTGAATCTGAAAATAGGCATCTTTCAGATCGAGAGAGATAAACCAGTCCCCCTGGCGCGTATGCGCGAGGAGTTTCCTGATTGTAAGCATTTTGAACGGTCTTTTTGCAAGCACCTTGTTCAAAACCCTGAGATGTAATATTGGTCTGAGGCCGCCGTCTTTCTTGGGAACAAGAAAATAACGGCTGTAAAACCCCGACTCGCTCAGCGAAGGTTTGCTATTTCTGAACGAAGCATGCAGGCTGCTTCCGTGTTCACAATAGTTTCGAGCCGCACTCTAAAGCGGGGAGGGCAGCGATCGAACTGTAGCAAATAGCCCTGTTTTATTGTGCTTAACACCCATTTGGATATCCTGGGATAGCTTCCCACGCTTTGAAGCGTAACGCTAGAGGGTGAATGGCCAAATCGCCCTGATTGCCGCACACAGCAGCTGAACAGAATGTGTGAGCGCTTACTGTGCTTATGCATGACTGCTCGCAGACAGCAGGGACAGGCTGTTCTGTGAGTGACTTCCGATTGAGGTGAATGGGGAAAGAGTCACATCTGTTAAGTGATGCGCGAGCATAGTCACGGGCACGGGACTTACATACAGAGAAGTGTTTGCTGGCCGTGTGACAGAGCAGGCAGAGAATGGGCGCCGCGACGTATTCGTGAGCGCGTTTATTGACTCTAACACTCGAGCGGGCTGTGTCCGCTTTATGTGAGTGGGCTCTGATAGGGACACGGGAAGTGTAATGCTTGTGTGTAGAGGTGAACACTGGATTGTGGGCACATTTTCTACACATGGCTGGTCGTGTGATAGAGCGGTCAGAGAAGGGCGCACGACGGATTCGTGGAGCGCTTATTGACTCTAACACTCGAGCGGGCTGTATCCGCTTTATGTGAGTGGGCTCTGATAGGAACACGGGAAGAGTAATGCTTGTGTGTAGGGGTGAACACTGGATTGTGGGCACATTTTCTACACATAAGGCATGTTTGCTCTTTACAAGATTTCTTTGGGTCACGGTGAAAACAGCGTTTGAGTGCAGGCAAGCAGGCAGTATCACCGGCTTGTTGGCTGCTGAATCCACCACTGCAGTAGCCTGAGAGAAGGGGACTGACAGAGGGCGAAGCTTTGACGGCTGTCCGGCTGCGGCGGGACTGAGCCGTCGTTTTCTCAACAAAGCTAGGAGGACTTCGGTTGCTCAGGTTTCAACGCAATCTTAGGCCGAGGCCCGCTGGGGCGGCGGTCTGCGGCGGCTGGCTGAGCTGACCTAGGGCGCCGCCCTGTCGGCGCTGAAAAGACTGGCTTTGCTGAGCTGGGTGCTGTGAAGAGGCTCGTGCAGGAGGCTGGTCACGTGGGCGGCCTGCAGAGGAGCTAGCGCGACGAGGCAGGAAGAGATTCATGGCTTGGGTGGCTTTCTGGACTTCCGTGAAACGGTCAACAATGCCACTCACCACGGAACCGAAGAGACCGGACGGAGAGAGCGGCGCGTTGTCTGTCGCGCTCCTTAGATCTGAAACAGCCTCTGGGTGTCTGCCTTTCTCATCCCATTCTCGAAGGAGGTCCACTTGGAGGATCTGTAAGACGGCCATGGAATGCAGAGCAGATGCGGCTTGGCCGGCGGTGGCATAGGCGTGGCCAACACAGGCGGAAGTAGTTCTGCAGGCCTAGACGGGAACACCGGTTTAGACCGCCATCTCGCGGAGGGCGGGCAAAGGTGTGCTGCTACCGAATCCTCTGGATTCCTGGGCCGAGGAGGAGGCTTGGGAGCCTGACCACTCCTCGCTGTCCGAAGCCATGATGGAACAGCAGCCCTTCTCCTCCGCCTCGTCATCCCAGATGGCAGCAGTGCGGCCGCTCGGCGGCAACTGCGCGTCCCGGGGCGGGAGGGTGAAAGCGAGACTCGAGGGAGAGGCTCCGGCGAGGCAGTCGCTTCTAACACCGGTTCCGGCAGCCTTTGGGAGCGGCGCTTCTTATTGCGCTGGCGAAGCGAAGGCGGCTGGCGGCTTCGGTTTTGCATGCTGCGAGTCGAGCCCGCAGGGTCGACATCAGAAGCTCCTCGCAGAGGTCGCATCCGCCATCAGCGAGGGCGAGCTCTGCATGTTCCCGTCCCAGGCAGAGAGCGCCAGATGAGGTGGCGGTCTCCGGTGCTGAGAGGAGCGTGGCATGAGCCGCAGGAAGTCGCGAGGCATCTTTAAAAGACGCTCGATACTCTTTTTGTGAAGTTCGCTGAGGAACTTAGCTTGCTCTAAAAAGGATACGTCGCCGGATGGCGTAGCTTCGCAGGATGGCTGAAGGTGGCTGAACACGGCCGGCTTCTTCGAGCTGTCCAAGCTTGCTAGATGCCCCTCGAACGGCGACGCGGCTTCCAGTTCAGAGATGCGAAGAGCTTCGCTGAAGAGATGAAAATCAGGGTTCCAGCCTACTGAACTACGCTTATATGCACTCTAGCCATGCCCATTTTGGCGGGCTTTGATGCAGTAAGCCCGTGAAGCCTCTCATTGGACGCGAAGTTCGCCAAGTTCGTCTATAGGCTGCTGCAGTTGCCGCAGAGCAACCAATGAGCTCGCTAGCTAGCCCGCTCAAGGTCTGCAGTTGCTGCACTGCGTTGACAAATGATACAAAATTAAGGATAATTTTTTGGCTTCAATATCTCAGAAAAGATGAATCTTTCCCGTAGCGTAAGCTAGCTTACGCAATACAAGAGAACCTCTAGTAAGAGAACCTGAAATAAATAATTCTCTCTACTATTATTCTGACATTTCACATTCTTAAAATAAAGTATTGTTCCTAACTGACCTAAGACAGAGAACGTTTTCTACGATTATATGCCAAGACTTGTGAAAAGAGTTTAAACGTATTTGGCTAAGGTGTATATAAACTTCTGACTTCAACTGTATATTTTCATTGTCATAACAATCAGGTCTGTTTTATCAAAGCTCCTCCAGTGATGTCAACAGACATGATACATTAGATTTATGTTACAGTCAGTCAAGTTTGCATTTAGAAATACTCAGGAAGAGGATGAAGTTGCAGTTGCAATTTTTGTGGATACTTCAAAATTATTTATCTAAAAATTTATTATTTAACTGATACATTGGTTCCATGTTAAATGACTCTATACGTCAAAACTTTGGTAGATTTAAAGTGAAAGATGTTGATGAAATCAACGCATGAAACGTAACCCTCATGTCATCACCGCTAGAACACAAAAAGAGATTTTAGACAGACTGTTCAGGACTGACAGACTCCGTCACCATTCACTTTCATTGTATGGATAATGATGCAATGAAAGTGAAAGGTGACTTTCCAACTGCTCATTTATTTTTCTCTTGTATAACTATGACGTCAGAAGACTTGCAATATAGCACATTAGTCATATAAACTACTTTGAATGTATTTGTGTGGTGTTTTTGTCATTTATGGAGCTGAACATCATTCATCCCCAGAAGAAAGTCATACAGGTTTGAAATATATATATATCGTACATATATATATATATATATATATATATATATATATATATATATATATATATATATATATATATATATATATATTTATATATATATATATTTATATATATATACTCTGTATATATTGTGTAAACTAATATTTTAATGTGTTATACATAAAATAATCTGCAACTGGCTTTGCTGCAGGATGCATGTATTGCAGTGGACATCAGGTGGCTTGCTGAGTGCAAGCCACACTGAGTGATGCCACCAAAAAAAAGATATGGAGAGTGTTGTCTCATTCCTTTTTAAAATTTATTTCCCTATTTATTTTTGTATATTATGGTTATAAGCATTTACCTTTTTGCTTTTAGCATTGTTTTTTCCTGTTGTCCAAGGTCCAGCAGTTGAGAAAAACGTATAAACAGTGTGCTGTTTCTAAAATGTAATGATGGAAACATGTCCCACAGGAGCCTGGAGGAATTCAGAGTTTTAATTAATTCCTGACTTCCTTCTGTCTTTCAGTGAAAACCCAAGACTTAAAAAAGAAAACAGAAGCCACAACGAAGAGCCAACGGCTTGGATGAAACTCATTGGAGTCCCAGCGAGAAATACAAGTTTTCTAAAGTATATGAACTATTAATTGTTTTCGTGAGCCAGACGTTTTTGAAGAGACATTGATTTTTCTCAGATTGAAGACTCTTTTTTTTTTTTTTTTTATCAA
This sequence comes from Xyrauchen texanus, assembly GCF_025860055.1. NCBI lineage: Eukaryota > Metazoa > Chordata > Actinopteri > Cypriniformes > Catostomidae > Xyrauchen > Xyrauchen texanus. Next base: position 16,712,241 of record NC_068285.1, on the reverse strand, counting down.
CTGCTACCAAAACCAGTGCCAAACATTAAATGTGCCAACCAAAAGAAATTATTTCACCTGCATTTTTGAAATTTTCCTTATCCATTTAAGACAGGTTTTTTCCCCACAATCAACACTGACATTTATTTACATTTTGACTTTATTTTAAACAATAATATTTAATTCGATAGCATGTAATAGCTTGGTTCTGAAACAAAAAGCAGCTGTTGCTCCCCAAACTAGGCAGAATAGTACTTTATTGGTTAAACATGCTATATGTAAGTCTGGATGTTAGTAATGCATTAGCCTGAGAGAGTTCGGCTCCTGATCGATTGATCGATGGATGGACAGGCTTATGGATGGCTGGCACAAGCCTCATTAAATTTTCCAAAGTGAGCTGCTGCTAATTCAGTTGAGTAGTCGTCTGTTCCTCTCACAAAAGCCCATTTAACTCTTCCTATACATCTTTAGTGTCTTTAGTCATCTATCACGAAATCCTTTCTTTTGCTCCTCTCCTCTTCCTTACCTTTGCCTCTTCGGAATCTGCATGTTTAGAGCATGCAGCAAAACCCTTTAGAGTCTAAGGGTTAAATACTGAAGCCATATTCTCATAGCCATACTAACGTCAAGATCCCTGTCATCATTGTGAAGAAACAGGTGAATGGGTTTATTCAGGAATAATTTAAGAGGTCTGCATGATGTTCTGTCATATTCTGCCATATTCACCAGAGAGCCATTGACGCATTTACTGTGTTACCAGTGGGACAACGTTTAAAGTTGTTCCACTACTTAAAAAAAAGTTTTCACTGTACTCTTAGAATAGGACTTTTGGTGGAAACATTATTGAGTTCGCTTGCTGGTCTCCACGTGCCCCACATTGACGGATGAATCCCGACTTGTTCATGTCTGTTCAGTGGGCTCAACCATGCTGTCCTGCCAGAACTGGGCCCAAGCCCCCGTTTGTTTTATTTTGTTGGGTTGAGCTAAATCCAGAGCAGAGACACTCAATCAAGAGGGTCCAACACACATAGACCCTAAAGTAGATAGCCTTTACCTTGAGTCCATTCTTCCATTTCCTCTCTTCTCCTAAACGCTTCTTCCTTTCTGGTCTGACTTGTGTTGTCAAACCAGAAACTAGTATACCTGCTGCTTGTTACACTTTGTGAGTGCCCTATAACTATATACACTCTTCCAAAGCCTTCGTAATTAGCCTTTGTCTCGCTGTGCCGCCTTTAGAAAAAGATCAGCTCTTCCCGGTTGTAAAGTTCTGAGGTTTCATTTCTGAACTTCTTAAAGTTGTACTTTCATTGCTTAATTCTACCTTAATCTCTATACTCCTTGACTTCCTTTTGAAACTTAAAAGATGAAGTACTTAGTATTTTATGTGGACATTTCATGAGAACTGACACTGTTAGCCTGATTATTTGAACTGCACAACAGAACCTCAATGACGTTGGTGTTTTGAAAGGTAGTCTCACAGTCATTCTTATTGACGTGAAAGCCTAAATCACCAAACAACTGAGATTTGTTTACGAGACAACATCAGTTCTTGGAGCTGACAATGACTATTGTTTACAAGGAGTAGTTCAGTAGTAGTTATTGTTTCCTTAAGGATGATATACCATTTCTTTCTATAGAGTTATTTAGTGGGTCGTCGTGTAAGACAACTGAAGTGCCAACCCGAAAAGAGAACATTTGTGAAAACAAGTAGACTTTGATATATAGTTTACACTCAAACAGAAATGTTTACATGTTTCCCATAAAATGAAATCAGATTGAGTTTTGAATGAATTGTTAGTGCCATAGATCAGTTATATAAAGTAAAAACACCTTTAGAAAGAATCTGTACCCATGACTTTGACTTTTGTGACACTTTAAAAAGTTTACATTGTTTACAGAACTAAATTGATCACAAAAAAAATCCTTTGTTTGCATTTAAATCATTTACATATTTTTAAGCTGTTGTTTATAGAATATTCCATGGAGAAGATTTTAATCCAAATATTTAATTTTGTGCCAAATCAAAGTTTTAAAACATTCCAGCTCACACTCATTAAATTCAAACAAGCATAAAACTTGTACATAGATTTACCTCATTGCAAATAATCTCCATAGAAATATGTTTACACCCTAACCGAGAGTCTCATGCCATACTTTTTCTTTAACATAAACTCCTGCACTTGGATGTGCATTTTGCATATTGAATAATTTGCATACTGGTGTATGCACGTGTGAAAGAGAGAATAACTTTACATGTCTTATATATTGCTGCACTGACTTGCAACTTTTGATAGTCATCTCTTTAATACATAAGCTTTTTGTAGGCCTGAAAAGTCTTTTGTATAAAGGCTTCACATTTTTTCATCTTTGAATTAAAAGCCCCCTGTACCAAGATGCCACCTGCTGCCATCTTGTTTTTCCTCCTATTTGGCCATGTGCTCTCCACAGAGACTATTACCTCGGAACGCTCCTCAGTGAATGGGGAGCCAGTGCTGCTTCTGTTGCGAGGACGCAACCGCAAGGTTCCTCCTCCCCAGCTGGACATATGGGGCAAGGAATCTCCTGCCATGGCAGCAGAGCCAGAGGCTGCCGAGATCCCTCCAAAACCCCTACCACAGATTATGCTACCCCGTAATGTGACAGCTGACGCCCTGAAGCCCCCACTGGGTGCCGCTCAGGTTGCACCTCCTCCTCGTCGGCTGGTGGATGTAGATGTTTGTCAAGGTTACTACGATGTGATGGGACAGTTTGACATCACTTTCAATTGCACCAGGGGAACCTACATCTACTGCTGTGGCACCTGCCATTATCGCTTCTGCTGCGAGCATCAGCGCAGCCGTCTAGACCAAGAGTCTTGCACTAACTACCGCTCACCCGACTGGGCCATCACGGCGGGACCCATTACCCAGTCCCCAGTCCGCCACGACCCTGATTTTGACCCACTACAACAACAAAGCAACAACACGGCATATGTCATTGGGGGAGTCATCTCGTTTACAATGGTTGTGGCCATTGGGGTTAAAGTGGCTTTCCATAAACTGTCTCGACGACCAAGGAACAGAGACATCAATATGCCTAGGTGAGTGAAAGGTCAATTTTGACATTATGAGAATGGATGGGTCACTCGTATACATATGAATGTGAGAATTCATAATGATAAATATGACGGGAGTAGTCCCGCCTTAAAGTTAATACAGCCAATTGCATTTTTGATAGTGTCAATGGAACATGCAATAAAGAGGCTGTAGGACTGGAAGTCCCACCTTACAGATAAAACAGCCAATCGCCTTTTTAAAATAGGCATTGCAACCCTCAATATGGTGGCTGTAGGATCGGCAGTCCCATCTTACAGTTAAAACAGCCAATCAGCTTTTTCATTGAGGCATTAGAATGGTAAATATGGTGGCTGTAGAACTGTAAGGCCCGTCTCACAGATAAACCAGCCAATTACTTTTTGATAGAGTGCAATATAACTGCTGTAGCAATGGAAGTTGTCCCTTAAAGTTAAAGTGGCCAATCACTTTTTTAAAGAGACATCGCCTGTCTGTTTACTTGAGAACATGCACGCACATTTGCTAGACTTGCTTGAAAAATAGCATTATGATTTGTGTGATTTGAGCTAAAAAAAAAAACTTGCAATTTGTGGACCCCATTGTTGTCAGATATTGTTGCTGATTTGAAATGTAATTTAAATCTTTCCCCATTCAAGTAGATAGGAGCTGAACTTGCATGCTTAGAAAATAGCTGCCAGGAGGTGTTACAAATATGGCAGCCGAGTGATTTGACTTGGCTTCAAGGGACTTTGATTATGATCAGAAAGGGAACCTGTCACAGTGGGGAAGAAGACAATGCTGTACACATCAGGGCTGTGACTATATCTGCTGTCTGTATCTGTGTTTCCAGTCTGATAAGATTGGTAGTGATTGTAATGTCAGACTCATTTAACCTTTTGCCTTTTGATTCCGTCATATACACATCCTGTGTTCTCACTCCCTCTCTACAGAGCACTGGTGGACATTCTGCGTCACCAGTCCAGCCCTGTCCGACAAGGAGAGAGAAACAACAGTACAGTCCTTACAACTGCCACCTCCAGTGAGGGCACGCTAGGGCGGTCGTCTAAAACCTTCTACCCTCCTGTCCTCCAGAGCAAAGATAACCGAAGTGAGTCTATCTTACTAGTAGACACACACACACACACACACACACACACACACACACACACACACACACACACACACACACACACTAAGAGTTAGTCATTGACCATATAAAAGCAAAATGTATAATGGGTGTATGATAATGAGAAAGAAATAATGATGTAGCCACAAGGTAAATTTGGAAAATGTTGTTGCAGATGTTGACTCCGCAGTAGAATTGGAAGTTGCATGGAAAGAATTAACGTTCATGGGGACAGAGATGCTTGGCAATATTAAGTTGTGCAAAGATAGGCAAGAGTGATTTCTAGGTCACAATTATTTCTTAATGAAATACTATTGTATTGAGTTAACGGTGATCTTTGTCGACATCCATTTTTCTAACACAACTGTGATCACTTTACGTTCTAATCACATCCAAATATGGGAAGCCCTTATTTGCCATACAAATAAGGTAATTTTAAACAAAAATAGGAATAACATATCTTTTGTTTGCTTATAGCATTCATGGTGAGCAAAAAGCACTCTGGGTTCCTTTTTTATTTACATGCTTGTAATTGCAAATATTTGTAGTTAACATACACAACTATCAAGAAACACTGTGATGTAAACTAAGAGATTTAGAATGAGCTTAAGGGTTTAACTGGACTTCCTTAAAATAACATTTTAAAATGAATTAGGAAAGAACTCTAGTACTGTTGCAAAATAATATTGTAATAACATAATAATATTGCATAACATAACATTACATAAATGTATTATTATTGTTATGAATAATATGAATAATAATCATCATCATTAAAATAATAATCTTATGTTAAATGTGATTATAATATAAATATAAAATGTTAAATTTCATGTCATTCTACCTGCAATATTTGCTTACTAAGCCTTAAAGGAAAGCACACATTTTATTGTATGATATTTAAATATTCAGATATCAAAATGATGAAACTCTACGGTACAGAAATAAAGTCTGTAGGCATGATTTAGTCAACAAATTGACAAGCCTAAGTGTGTATGAGGTAATGCAGAATAGAGGATGTGTCATAAATGAGTCAGTTTGATTCTCTTTCAGAGGCCAAATACACAACATCATGTAATCAGATGCAGCTAGAAGATCCAAGTAAAGGGGAGAGTAAGAATAATAAAGGTGTTTTTTCACCTTTGAAGTTAAAGATCCCATGAAATGGCTTAATGAGTGCAGGATTCTTTCCTGTGCTGACATATTTCCTAGGGAGTTTGAGTGAGATGGTGGAATTAGCGGGAGATTCTCATTTTAGAGCATTTGTTTTTATTTATTTATTTATTGATTTTCAAATCTGTGTAGCTCAAGATGAGTCATCAATAATTTTGGACTGATTTTCCAGAAAAGAAAGAGAGTGAATGTTTATAGTCTCCACTAAAAGTGAACTTTGTTCAACTTTAGGACTACACTTGCATATAATTGGCCTGGACATAGACTGAACTCGAACTTTGATTTCATGGGATCTTTAAAGTTCATATGCTGGGCATTTCCAACTAACATATACAATCTTATAGGCTACATGCAAAGTAGCCTGGCATGTATTTTATGAATTTGGAGTCGGTCAGTGTTTACTCTGCTCTCTTGCAGTTGGGAAACACAATTTTGACAATACTGGGTCCAGTCCTAAACACACAGCTACCATCGGTAAGCCAAGGAGCTTAGGCAGACGTGAAAACATATTGCTTGAAATAGCAGGTCTGTATGTGAACGCCAGTAACAGGGAAGCAGTCACTGTGTGCTTCAGTTGTATCTGTTGAGTGTCTGTCACTGCTTCTGCTTTAACTTGGTCACGTTGGTTTGAGTGTTTGCTCGTGCACTCCCACTTTGTTGCTACCCTGATCTATTTTTTTTTGTTGTGTGTCCTGTTTGCAGTCTCCAAAGCTTTAATAAATGTTCTGGCATGCATATGTACATAATGTCAAAATCATTCTGTATGTTTGTGTATAATATCATAATCATATAAAATGAAATTATATGAATATGATATTTAGCTTATTGATTCTAAGAAAATGTATGGGTTTTCAAATAAAAGTCGGGAAATGTACTATATACAGTGTTGGGGAGTAACGGAATACATGTAATGGGATTACGTATTTAAAATACAAAATAAAAGTAACTGTATTCCACTACAGTTACAATTTAAATCATTGGTAATCAGAATGCAGTTACATTCAAAAGTATTTTGATTACTGAAGAGATTACTTTGCATTTTATTGTCATTTGTTTCATTTAATATTTAGTCCTTTCAGATGGAAAACATTTATACATATAAATGATGAGATCCAAAGTGCGTTTGAACAGCGGTGAAACACTTTCTTATGATGTGTTACATTCATACGAGCAGACAGAGAAGTACGTTTGAAATAAGTTTGGAGCAGAAGAAATAGAAATAAGCCTTGTGTAAATTGCCAGCTTTATGCTAAGCTAAAATGCTATTTCTAGCCATTTTACATGCACATGTTACAGACACGATCATATTTTTCTATCAAGAAAATTCACTTTGGATCATAATTTATATTTTTCTAGTAAGAACGATATTAGGACATAAATCATATTCTTTATAATAATTGTTTTATTGTTTGCCTGTTAAAATATCTAAAATATATTTTTATAGGTTTTTCAGAGAATGTATTTTTAACATGTGTATTTTGTCTGACTGTACTGGCAGAGTTTTTTTTATAGTCAAAACAAGTGAAAAAATCTACCAGTGCTGAAGAAGTATTTAGAATAAATTACTGACCTTGGGTAAATTAACAGAATACATTATAAATGACATTTTACAGCATGTATTCTGTAATCTGTAGTGGAATACATTTCAAAAGTAACCCTCCCCACCCTGTGTATATGTCTATATGTATACCAGGGGTACTCAATAGGCAGACTCCTGTCCGGATCCAGAACGAAGCACAATTCAATCCGGATCGAAATCAAAATTTCTGTGCTAGTTATCTCTGATACCTGGCTAAGTGATTGTGTAAGCATACGTGTATACGTGCGCAGAGTGTAATTAAAGCGTGTTCAGCGCTAGAGATAAATAGTCATTTTTACAGTTCATTTAACAATTAACGTCATACAAAGTCCAGTAAAAGCTAAATCAATATTTGGTGTGACCTCCTTTGCCTTCAAAACAGCACCAATTCTCGTAGGTACACCTGGACACAGTTTTTATTAATTGCTGGCAGACAGGATGTACCAAGCTTCTTAGAGAGTTCGCCAGTTCTTCTATCTATTTCGGCTGTCTCAAAATGTTTCTGTCTCTTCTTGTAATCCCAGACTGACACAATGTTCAGTGGGGGGGCTTTGTGGGGACCATGCCATCTGTTGCAGGGCTCCCTGTTCTATTTTATTTGCAAAAGAAATGTTTGGGAGTCTAAAATGTATATTTCCTATTGACACACTAAAGCTGAAAATATAAATAACCATCTTAAGACAAATGTTTTTGTGAAGCAACTTCTGTGCCAGATTTCGCACAGTACCCATCCATCCATCCAATTAATTTTTTTTACATTTTGCCAACTACAATCTGGTGAGCATTGACTTGAACTCTTAAAGGGAAAATTGACCCATATCCCATGTACAGTTGTAGTCAGAAGTTTAAGTAAACGTTAGCCAAATACATTTAAACTCATTTACTTGTAGAAAACATTCCCTGTCTTAGGTCAGTTAGGAACAATACTTTATTTTAAGAATGTGTATTATTTATTTCAGCTTTTATTTCTTTCATCACATTCCCAGTGGTTCAGAAGTTTACATACACTTTGTTAGTATTTGGTAGGATTGCCTTTAAATTGTTTAACTTGGGTCAAATGTTTTGGGTAGCCTTCCACAAGCTTCTCACAATAAGTTGCTGCAATTTTGGCCCATTCCTCCAGACAGAACTGGTGTAACCGAGTCAGGTTTATAGGCCTCCTTGCTCGCACACGCTTTTTCAGTTCTGCATACAAATCTTCTATTGGATTGAGGTCAGGGCTTTGTGATGGCCACTCCAATACCTTGACTTTGTTGTTATTAAGCCATTTTGCCACAGCTTTAGAGGAGAGGCACCAAAACACTTTCCCGGACTTTTGGCTTCATCATACCACATTGGTGAAATTACCTTCCCAACTCCATCCGTGATGCTGACTCTCTGTCTTCAAAAATGACTTAAAACACATCTTTTCCATTAGCACTTAACCAGTCACTAAAAAAACTATAATAATAATTATTCAAAAAATATATAATTTCTGGTTGCACTTTAATATGTCTTGATTACTACTATTCTGATGCTAGTGAAACTTTGTAATATGGCACTTTTCATACCACTGTCTCCTTAAGATTATTCACTTATGTTTTCTTCTTTTGTAAGTCACTTTGGATAAAAGTGTCTTCCAAATGAATAAATGTAAATGCTTGGGGTCATTGTCCATTTGAAAGACCTATTTTTGTCCAAGCTTTATCTTCCTGGCTGATGTCTTGAGATGTTACTTCAATATATCTACATCATTTTACTTCCTCATGATGCCATCTATTTTGTGAAATGCACCAGTCCCTCCTGCAGCAAAGCACCTCTAAAACATGATGCTGCCACCCCCATGCTTCACGGTTGGGATGGTGTTCTTCAGCTTGCAAGCCTCAACCTTTTTCGTCCAAACATAATGATGGTCATTATGGCCAAACAGTTCAATTACTGTTTCATTAGACCAGAGAACATTTCTCCAAAAAGTAAGATCTTTATCCCCAAGTGCACTTGCAAACTGTCTGTCTTTTTTATGTGGTTTTGGAGCAGTGGCTTCTTCTTTGCAGAGCAACCTTTCAGATTATGTCAATATAGGACACGTTTTACTGTGGATATAGATACTTGTCTACCTGTTTCCTATTGCATTTACATTTATAAATTCTTTTTATCCAAAGAGACTTACAGTGCACTTATTACAGGGACAATCTCCCCGGAGCAACCTGGAGTTAAGTGCCTTGCTCAAGGGCACAATGGTGGTGGCTATTGTTTGTACAGATGAACGTACAAGGTACCTTCAGGCATTTAGAAATTGCTACCAAGGATGAACCAGACCTGTGGAGGTCCAAAATTGTTTTTCTGAGGTCTTGGCTGATTTCTTTTGATTTTCCCATGATAACAAGCAAAGAGGCACTGAGTTTGAAAGTAGGCTTTAAAATACATCCACAGGTACAACTCCAAATCAGTACACCTCCAATCAGAAGCTAATTGGCTAAAGGCTTGACATCATGTTCTGGAATTTTCCAAGCTGCTTAAAGGCACAGTTAACTTAGTGTATGTAAATTCTGACCCACTGGAATTGTTATATGGTCAATTAAAAGTGAAACAATCTGTCTGTAAACAATTGCTGGATAAATTACTCATGTCATTTTACAAAGTAGATGTCCTAAACGACTTGCTAAAACTATAGTTTGCTAATATTAAATATGTGGAGTAGTTTAAAATGTGTATTTACATTTCTGACTTCAACTGTATACAGTATATATAAAATGCTATAATTCAGAGAGGCCTAACTAAAATACATTGCATTATTATTGCAGATCAGTAAAGCATTGATTAAACAATATGAAAAGTGACTTCAGGGGTTGTGCTTGCTTGTTTTGAGTAAAAAACTTCCCCCCTAGAAACTACACCCCTGCAGACATTATAGCTAATTTTCTGTAAAGCTGCTTTGGATAATATGTATTGGGAAAAGTACAAATAAAAAAACAATATAGAAATAAAAATTATTTGACTTGATTTTACTTTTATTTTCCTGCTTTGGAAACATCTCAATGATCTCTCTGTGCACTGTCAAACAAACAAGTGATATCCAGTGCTGAAGCATTTTACCAAACAGAAATTAGCACAAGTAATTCCAATTCAAAGTAATGGCCTGCATCATCCAATCAGTGCCAACCATGTTAAAATGAAACTTATGCATGATACATTCTGAATCTATGTAATGATTACCATTGTCCCATGTCTGCCAAACATATTGAGTGGTCCAAACATCATCTGCAGCCTGAAACTGAACTTTTGGTCAGATGATTGAAGTGAATGCTCTTGGCTGGAAATCTGTAGGATACTCCCTTGCTCCCTATTTAGTGAATGCCTAAACCTCCAGTGTGCTGTCTGTCTTCACTGGTCTCAGAACAGTTTGAAATGCACCTTATTTTCATCCTAACTCCATATAAAGCCTCTGAAAAACAATAATAATAAAAACAGAACATTTCTAAGGAAAAACTAATGCTGTTGTACACTATATGGGTCATTGTGTTTAACAGCATGTTATTTTGCGATTAATCGCTCAAATAATAATAATAAAAAAGTTATATCAGACTCTAATCTTTTGACTCAAACAGGTTACAATGTAAAAACTTAATTAGGTTTCTTACTAGATGTAGTTTTGTTCTCCCAAAGACAAACTCCACTGTCATCAGCACCATGTATTTTACACATGACTCCATACGTCAAATATTTAACACTTTACTGACAGCCCAGAGTCATCTGAACTGAGATCAGTCAGTTTAAATTAATTTAAATTATGCTTTGCATATAGCGAAGCAAAACACAGTGTCCGCGCAGAAGGATGTGGGGTTGCATGAGGTTAAAACAAGATGAATATACTTGAGAAGCAAATCTTATAAGATACTAAAACCTATTTTTTATGATTTTAAAATCTTAAATTTAATCTAAAGTTTATTTGTATTACACCATTACAACTCGTTGTCTTGTTTTAAGCATATATCTAACAACATTTTGTGAGATTTATGCTTAAAACTAGAAAAGCAACACAATAGTTGTTGGTATTTGCCTTATTCTCCTTTCTTGTCCCCTCTTAGAGCGAGTTCCACGCATGAACAACACCCAGCTGGTCTCCACAGGAACGCTGCTCTCCAGCAAGCACAGTAATTCTGGCTTTCACCCCTCTCTCTCTCACTCCTTTCATAACCTTGCCCAACTACCTCCATCATACGAGACCACCATGAAACCAGAGATCAGTCGCTACAGCTCCCTCAAGAGACTAGGTAAGTGCGTGTCTAAAAAATACAGGAGCATGCCATTTAAGAGTGTTTCTGAATGTAGCTTGGGGTAAACTGTTCCTGTTTTAGGACAATACCAAATAGCAATAGATATGTTTGTTGTAGTTATAGTTTTTGTTCATTCTGTGGCCCCAAAACATATTTGGACACTTAAGACACACTTAAAATGAAATAAATTTTATTGCATTAGATAACACAAATATTAAGCCAGGTGGTGTCTGCAAAAAAATGATAAGTTGTATGCGTACTCAGCACCACTGATAACAGCCGAAACGTGCATTCAAAAAGGAAACTGTTAAAAAAAAACTGACAAAAGCAATTTGAAAAAGTGGTAGTGGCAAAAAAAGTGGTGGGGCATGTCCCACCCATAAATTACCCCTATGATTTAAACCTAACAAACATAAAACTTTTTATAAAATACTTTTTCTTTTAAAAACTTTCTTTAAAAGAAATGTCACCTGGTTTCATATTTTGTTATCTAATGCAATGACATTCATTTATTTTTTTGGTGTGGCTTAAGTGTCCAATTATTTTTTGGAGCCACTGCATGATTTAATTAGACTCAGTGGGGATAAAATCATATAAAATACTGATTGGGGGAAGAAAAAAAACATTGAGAAAAAGTCCACATGTGCACAGGACTTTTCAATGTTTTGGACTACACCATAAAGTTCATTATAAAAGTTCACGGGTTGAGATTTGTGGATCAAAACTGATTGATTAAGGGTAATCTATCCTTGTATTTTCTTAAACACAGAGAAAAACCTGGATGACTATTCTGGATATTACACCTCCAAGCAAAGGACAAACAACGCTCCGCCCAGCTTCCACTCCTCCCAGCACCACCTGCACTGGGGCGGTGACTTTACACTGGGTGCCAGAGGTACTCTACCTCACCATGCATCCCGCACGCGAATCCATGTGCCCAGTTCCACATCCACATCCACCCCCAACCCCTACCCTTTACCCCCGACGCAGTACCACCCCACTTTTGACTCAATGAGTAAGCCACCTCGCCGGGTGATGTCCCAAGACCAGCTTCTGGCACTGGGGGAGGGCAACACTCTCTCACGCCTCTCCAAGATCCAGCAGCTTCAGTATTACAAACCCATGACCACAAGCAAGAGCTCCAACCAGACTTTACGCAAGTCTCACGAGCGCCTCCTGGTGTCACCAGACCGCCTGGAGGAAAGAATGATGGGTGGGAGAATGGGTGATTACGGTGCAATGGTGCCCACCATGCCCCATATTACCCACAACCAGAAAGCGCAGTCCCAGCAGAACGTATGTGTGACACCATCACTCGACCGCCATCACATGATCAAAATGAATTCACACCCTACCACCGGCAGTGAGCAAGACCACATGATCACGGCCATGTCGTCTGGTCATGGGGGTGGAACTTTGGGTTGGGGTGAGGGCCACGGTTCCAGTGGAGGACCTGGAACGATGGGCCATAGCGCGCGCCGGATGGCCTTTGCCACAAAACGACAGAACACCATTGAACAGCTGCACTTCCTCCCTGGGAGTGGCGGTCAGGCACTTAGGACAGGGAGCAAGAATGAAGTGACTGTGTAGTGAAAAGAAAGAGAAAATATGGCTAAGGAGACAATGGACAGATGAGGTGTGATTGTGCAAGCCGAGGAGAGGGTAGACAGTGGGATATAAAGAAGGCTATGACCTGAGACAGAAATGAAGAACGAAACGGAGGAAGGAGAACACAGAAAAGGCTTGAAGATTAATGGGGGCTAAGTCTGTATCGCTAAGCCTTGAATGAGAGAAAGAGGGATATGAAACTATAACAAAAGTGATTCAGTGGATCCTTAAATTGCTAAATTCTCAATAATTAGAAACATGAAGAGGGGGTCCAGATCTCTTCCGAATGTGTGTAGCATTTAGTTAGTGTTTTGATAGCACTATTCAGAAATGTTCTGAGAAGATACAAATAGAATGCAGGTAAAAGTAGATAATTATTAGAATAGGGCAAGTTTTCTCTAGTGAAAACATACCAACTCATTATCTTGACAGATGTTAAAGCCAAATGGTTTAGCGTTCAACTCCGTTTTATTCTGTTGGATTAGATGACAGCAACTGACTAAGAGAACCTTGCCTCAAGAGTTCACTAAAAGTTTGCCAAATTTTGGGTTTGCGATTCAACAGTATGACATCACAATTGTGTATGTGTAATTTGTCAGTCAAATGAGGGAACAATGAGATATTCTGGATGAAACTGGGAAGGTGTCAAATAGTACACTGAATTACCTCATGGAGACTATGATTTCACCACTTTCAAAACAAATGACTTGGGAACGGATTGTGACTTGGGGAATACTGTGCGCATTGCGGCATTTACCATCCTGTGAAACTGTTGACAGACAAATGCCGGTGATCCGTCAAAGAGAAGAAAGCAGAGAAAAGAAAAGGACATTGAAACTGTCACTCATTTTGTGACCTGACTCTTTAGTCTGCACTGTTAATATAAGTCCAAATGCCATCAGCCATATTAGAGTTTATTCACATGGAATACAATGGAGGGAAACAATTTCACTGGGAGATGGGAGTTCATATATTGAAACTAATGATCAAAGATTTTTAGCCTCTTATAATGAGACTGAATCCTTAAATAATTACATGAATAATCCTCAATTTGTTATTTATTTTTTTGCATTGTGGATAACCTTTTGGCTGTTTTATAATATCTTTGACAGGCTGACTGATAATTTAATTGATTGATGGGTAAATCAGGTAATACTGTCTGGACTAATAATGTTTAAGCATCCAGAGAAAATTTAAATTGACAAATTTGACTAAAAGCAGTCTCAGCCATCCATATTTGATAAACCTCAAGCCTCTTTCTTGCATGTTTGACCAATCAAAGGACAGCTTAGTATAATGGCATCAAAGACTCTGAAGTCGTTATGGTTGTTCTGGTATTTACAAGTGTATAAGAGAAGAAATATACAGTAATTATAGGCATGCACTAATGTCAAATAAGACAGCATAGTCTTCACACTTTATTTGCAACTCAAGCTGTTCACTATGTAAGGTTGTATTAGAGGGGGGAAGGGGAAAAGGGTTGTTATACAATGGACAATTTAATCCAAGGGCTATTCTGAAACTTCTTTATGTGTGTCTGTGCTTCCATGTTCTGGCGGCTTTTTAACTTTTCCCGCGTCAATGTTGGGGATGCGGATGGTGCGGAATATAGAAGCTACATGCCTATGAGAGTACAGAACAGAGCAAAATAGAACAAATTCTGCAAAGCTACTTTACACTCTGTCACACTAGGATGCATTACTATCTAACTGATGAGGTAGGATTTAGGAGTGAAAAGCTGTCTTGTTTATCTATATTATATTCTATAAAAATGTCATTTTGTTAGCAATTTCTGTGTGATTTGCAGCTGTCTACACATCAAATGGACAGTGTTGTGGTGGAATGTCTGAGAACGACCTGGCTGAGGAAGATTATTGGGCCATAATACTGTATAGTACTTTAGATCACTCAGCAACATTTAAGTTTTTATTAAAAAAGAAGAAAAAACATTTGAAGTAAATCCTGAATATTCAAATATGTACACATGCCAATTTACGTGCATATATATAGTTAGCAATATTATTCATATACTTTATTATTATAATTTTCTTTTCTTTTTTTCTCTGTGTCTTTAGAAATTGTCTTTATTTCTGATTTCTGTTTATATTTGACTTTCTAGTGGATTCTAACCTTTGTAACTCAACAAAAAAAGCAGATGCAATCATAGTGAAAAGAAGAAAAGCATGAAGATGTCAAAGCCAGTGTTGATGATGTCATATTGCTGACTTCTGATGTCAAGGTGTGTATGTGTCCAGTTTGTGTGTCGGTATTTTTGTGCTTGTGTGTATTTCAGTGTCTATTTTGGAATGCTTTATCTCACATCTTATCTGACGTTGGATGGGTTTCAAGTCAGAGAATGTGGATTTAAGAACACCTAAGGGATATCAACCCCCCCCCCAAAATATGATTTAATTTTTTTAAGTGAGTGTCTCTTTGAATGCAAAAAATATACAAAATAAAAATTAATTTCATTGCTGCATTCACCAAAGGTAAGGAAAAAGAATAGCAAAACACTAGAACATTTAATATTATTTTCAGTATTTTTGTGAAGACATTAACATGTTTTATGCCATGAGGTAAACATACCTTGTACATTTTACTGTCTGCGAACTTTATTATTATTATTTTGAAATAAAATCCTCACCACTAACAGAAATTGAATTCGTTTTTAGAGAGAATAATGGCTATGAATTACAGTATTGATGTTTAAGGTTGTTTGCATTACACACAGCAGGTCTCAACTATTTTATCTTCCCATTGTATATATGCATTTATGTCCTAGCGTTTTTCTCCTCATTTGGTTTAAACGTCAAATAATACTTATATTTAAGCTTCAAATAATTTTGTGTATTATTATACTTTTTGCTATACTCTATTTATTGTTTTAAATAACCAACGTCATTTAATATAGTACATTTGCATTAACCTCATGTTCTTCAGGGTTCCTGTGGGATGGACGAGGCATCATCGGCACTCGCCATTTTGAGGGGCAGGGTGGGCGAGGACCTTATGTTCGGGTAGGGGTGGGGGAGAGAGACGACGGCATGTTAGCAAAATGGCTTCAGAGAGGTGCTGTGCCCTGCGTACTCTCCAAAAATACATTCATGTGCTGGACTGCACCCTCCATCTGTCGTGTTCTCGCAAGGAAACATAATTGTACTAATTACTTGTCCCGGCATATGTGCGGGACAGCTGTTCTGAACGGTTATTTTGTAACAGTCACCAGGCGTGAGAGAGCTGAAAAGTCATGTAATGTGCAATTACTACGTCATAAAGCAATGCCATATTTACAATCCCCACGCGCCGTTTGTTTTTCTTTTAGCGCGAGCTAACCAGTACAATAAAGGCTACGTATAGCTTCTCGGGGTGTTTTACAAAAATGACATGTTGTTTTTATTCCAGCCTACCTCAGTAAACTACAGTGCAAAATGGAATAAAGCCTTGAATTAGTGCAAAAGAAGGCTTTTCTATACTTTCAATTGATCACACACTGATTTCAATGGGATTAGCCCAGTAATGTCGGACGCTTCACTGTGCAACACCACCCGGAACTTGTATCGCTGCCCGGAAACGACCACTGTGAGGGGAACAGAAGTACCCGAAGGAAGACGGGGGCACCAAAAATTGACACGGGGCGGAAAAAATTTGGCCGACCCTTATCCGTTCAAAAATACGAGGAAAACGGACTGTAAGGACAGTTTAGGTTGAAATCCTGTGACGAGAACTACGTCGCGCGAGCTTGAACATTAGCTCGCGCAGTAAGCGGAAATCGGAGTTTGTTTAACGGATCGAGAGCGATGGAGAGGCCTGCGAGAGTGTTTTTCCACGGGATGAGGAAAAACGACCTGCTAACCTGAAATCGGAAACCGCCTTTGTGCACATCTACGCTTTCGGCGCCCTTTTCGCATAAGTTATTTTCACGCTTTACTCTCCTAGAGGACTTTCTTCGTTCACGAGCAGGTGTGACTGCATAGCCTTTGAATGCTCTCTGTTGTGGTGTAAAAGGGTACGACGTCTTTATTTAGCTTGCTAAGAGGCTAGTGAGCTTATAGTCAAAATGCATCTGACGGACTGTCTGCACTCACAGTCACTTTCTTGTTTATGTTTCGGTCTTTTCGACATGTCTTTGCCCCTACGCAGCAAGTAGCATGCATGCATTTAAATAAAAACAGTGAATACTGTTGCAAAGTTGTTCAAATATTAAACGTGTCTCATTTTGCTAAAATTTTTATTTCGAAACTTTCTGGTCTCCCATAGAGGGATGTGATTGAAAAAGTGATTCCGGCTCTTCCCCTTCACAGTCTTCTCGGAGAACCATCAACACCTTTACAAGCTGTTAAGTCACTGGTAAGTGTAATCGCATTTATAAAATTGATCTTCATAATACCTCTAATGCATAGTCAAGTGTATGCGTTGCTGACGTTTGCACCCACTAAATAATGATATAACCTAGTGTTGTTGTAATAAAATGTTTTTGCTCAGCCCTATTTGATTTAATTTTTACTTATGGCAGGTATAATATTAAAGGGATAGTGCACACAAAAAAATAAATGTACTCATCCACATGCCATCCTAGATATAGATGACTTTCTTTCTTCTGCTGAACACATAGATGGTGGCCAGAACTTTGAAGCTCAGAAAAGCAAATAAAGGCAGCATAAAAGCAATCCCTAGTGGTTAAATCCATATCTTAAGCTATATTATAGATGCGAGTGAGAAACAGATCAATATTTAAGTAGTTTTTTTACTATAATATTCGATATTCATTAAGAATGTGAATCACAAGAAGTGAAAGTCAAAGTGGACATATTTAAGTAAAAAATTACTTCAATATTTGTTGGATTTATATTAAGACAGATTTAATCACTGCAGTCTTTTAGTCTTTGAGCTTTGTTTGTTCTGGAAAAAAATTAAGATACTACTGCAAAATTTTAAGTTTCTCTGGATTTACTATTTATAGGTAAGTGTTTGAGTAAAATGTACATTTTAGTTTTATTCTATAAAGTACTGATAACATTTCTCCCAAGATCCAAATAAAAATATTGTCATTTGGAGCATTTATTTGCAGAAAATGACAACTGGCCAAAAAAACAAAAAAGATGCAGTATTTTCAGACCTCATATAATACAAAGAAAACAAGTTCATATTAATTTTTAAAGAACACAATATTAATGTTTTAACTTGAGAAGAGTTCAGAAATTAATATTTGGTGGATTAAGCCTGATTTTCAATCACAGCTTTCATGTGTCTTGGCATGCTCTCTACCAGTGCTGAAGCACCCCCAGATCATCACCTATAATCCACCTGGTCGTCTAATGGTTAGACGGAGACCTGGATAGGCCTACAAGCCACAGTGTCTCGCACCCACTGTGAAATTTGGTGGAGGATCGGTGATGAGATCATCGGTGGTGCTTCAGCAATGCTGGAATCGGGCAGATTCATCTTTATGAAGGATGCATGAATCAAGCCACGTACAAGGTTTTCCTGGAAGAAAACTTACATCCTTCTGCTCTGACAATGTTCCTCAACTCTGAGGATTGGTTTTTCCAGCAGGACAATTCTCCATGCTACACACCAGATCAATCAAGGTGTGGATGAGCACCAGATCAAGACCCTGTTATGGCCAGCCCAATCTTCAGACCTGAACCCCATTGAAAACCTCTGGAATGTGATCGAGAGGAAGATGGATGGCCACAAGACATCAAGCTGAGCTGCTTGAATGTTTGCTCCAGGAGTGGCAAAAAGTCACCCAACAGTAATGTGAAAGACTGGTAGAGAGCATGACAGGGTGCATGAAAGCTGTGATTGAAAAACAGGATTAATCCACCAAATATTGATTTCTCAACTCTTTCTTAGTTAAAGCATTATTTTTGTGTTGTTTACAAATGAATATGAACATTTCGAGGTCTGAAAACACCATCTTATTTGTTATTTTGACCAGTTATCATTTTCTGCAAATAAATGCTTCAAATAATAATATTTTTATTTGGAATTTGGGAGAAATGTTGTCAGTATTTATATAATAAAACAAAAATGTCGATTTTACTCAAACACAGTAAAATCCAGAGAAAGTGATAATTTTGCAGTGGACTCTTCATTTTTTGTCCAGAGCTGTACGTCTGGTAGGGCATGAGGGTGAGTAAATGATGAGGATATTACATTTTTTGGGTTAAAAAGCCCCTATTTTGCACTTTTTATTATTTAAGACTATTATTTTTATTTTAAATTATATTATTAGCATAACAATTTGAGTGAAATTCTGACATTTATTTCAGAATTTCTTTTTAGGCTTATTTATTATTTCCCCCTTTTGTATTAATGACAACGTGAGCTGGCATGGCCTCAAAGTTGTTTGAAGTAGATTAAAACCTTATGATCCATGTAATATTCACATTATTTGAGAATGTTTCAAAGAGTTCCAATGGACGCAAATAAATCTCTGACCTTATGTACAAAACATGATTTAACATAGTGTCACAAATTTGCTTACTAGTGCTGCCCAATTTGGACAAAAAGTCTACTACTACTATTGCGATATGAACTGTGATACGATAAACCAAAAATGAGTCGGTGATTCCTTTTTACCAAAATTTGGTAATGTTTTGCACATTTTCTACAGCCAATAAAAAGACTTGGGCTACTCTTAGAGGGTTCTTACTAGGGCTGGGCGATGTCTCTCAAAGATCCCGATGCAGATTGTGACACTCATTGGCAGACGATGATCGACAATATTGGGAAATGGCAAAACCATGGCAAAACCATTGCCAAATATATTAAACAGCACCCACCCGCAAATTGTGACAAGGCTGGACCCAATTCGCAAGCTCGTCATCCAAATGTATTTCATTCGTGTGTAATTTTGCCCTTCTTCCTGCAAAAGGCAGGCGACCTGTAACATGTCTCGGAGTGACACATGACAAGAAGTGCTGTTTGTCACAAAGACACACGCTTGAAGAAAAACCCTTTATTATATTTTTAAGAACAGACAAAAGAAAAGCCATCAATGCTCGTGTCTGATTCACTGTTTTTTCAGAGGCGTGCAGCATGAGCCTGTAATGTGGAACAAGCGACTTTAAAGAGATTTCACTCTTTTTATTTCATTTGTCTGAAATCTGTTTGCAAGTATAATATCATCTATGAGAATGCTGCAAATTATCTTCGATCATCTCAGATAGGGCTGTACAATTAATCCTTTTTTTATCGCAACCACGATTTCTGCCTCTCACGGTTAAGTTAGCATAATCGTCTGCAATATTAGTGAGCTAGCAAGCAGAAATTATCAGTCAGCCAAAGTTGCAAATTGTTGCTAATTTTTATAATAGGCGGTGTCTAAAGATAATGTGAAAACCCTTAAATTGGAAGTAAAGCATTGGCAAAACACATCTTAATTTTGGTCAAAAAGAATCATTTATTTATTTGTAGTTTTAACACCTTCAACATGAGAGCTGCTGTTTAATGTATTAAAAAAAATTATTTAAGAAAAAAATATCAAAACTGTGTCAACAGTATTATTTTTGTTGTCCTAATCTTGCAGCCCAGCAATAAAAATAAATAAATCAATAACATTTCAAAAGTCAGACTAATCATGATTAATAATTATATATTTTTTAATAAAAAATTATTATTGTCTTTAGTTCTTAATCTGTAGGCTATTAGTAATTTTCCACCTGCTGTCATTGCATGATGGCAAATGGTGCCGTTGGAGAGGGTAAATGTTTGGATTTGGGAATGTGGTTAAATATGATTTTTTTTTATCACTTCGTTATTTTATTGTTTAAAGTGCAATTTGTTTTTCATGTTTTAATAAATGTATACAATTTTTAAAGCAAAGTCAATAAAGCACATTTTGATACAAATCAGCTTTTTTGTCCCACAGTTTACATCCACCTTACATAATTGACTGTCTTTAGTACCTTGCCAAGTAGTTTATTTGGCCGTTTAGGTGCATATCCGCATTATCACGAGCGCTCTCGGGAACACATGCATTAAGCGCACATGCAGCCTTGTCAGTCAAACAGCTCGCGCCTGCAGAAGAGAGGAAATAAAGTTATTTTGTTGTTTCTGTCTCTTCTCTTTCCCTTTTGGTCTGTTATCAAGATAGACCAATAATAGTAATGAAATGAGCACACCTGGCATGTCATTAAAGCAAACAATACTAAACACATCTGTTATCTGAGCACAAGATGGAGTTTTGATGCACAGAACTGCTCTGAAAACACTAATAATACACATAATACAGACAGGACAGCACATGGCACATAAACTTTAAAGCTAGCAGACTTTTTAATTATATTGCAGCCCTTTGCAGTTTAAAAATCGCACCATGTCATATTGCAAATACGATTTTATTTTGATTACCTGTTCAGCCCTATTGCCTACATTAATTAGTGACCTAGATTTTGAAACAACGAAAGCAAAAGTTATGACATGAAAAAGACAATAAATCAGAATAAATCAGAGAATAAATCAGAGTCACTGATCAAATAAGTAAACTTGGGACATTGACCAATAACTCTTTTGAACAAAAGGTTGGATTTCTTTTCACAAAATGCTTCTTATAACATTCTCAAATCATGCTGAAAAAACATACATGGCAGGGCTTCACATAAAGGATGGCTTCGGGCCAGTGTGAGAGAGTTTGGATCAGTTCATGGAACCATTACTGGCTCAGTCGGGCCAATTCTGTGTTTTCATTGCATGATTTGTACATGTTATGTCTTGCAAACTTTTTTTTTTTAAGATGTATTAAATATCATTGTGATTTAAACTTGTCACCAAGGTAAAGTTATTGAGCTGCCTAACATGGAGGTATTGTGTAAATGGCATGAATGATTTCTGATAGTATTAAAAGTGTCATTTTCAGTGGTGTTTTGCATCGTATGCCATCATTTCCCAGCAAAAGTGTGTATCGATAAATCCTCCATGTGCTACATTCATAGCCAGGGGCGGACTGACCATCGGGAGAGCCAGGACTTTTTCCGGTGGTCCGAGCATCTGTGTTATGCAGAACGGGCCACAAAACGGCGCCGCAATATGCAGAAAAGGAAAGCGACACCCAGCTGTTATTGCAATTTATTATAATTTTATGTATAGGAAACATTTAATGATACATGTATATATTTGTAAATCTGGCATATATATATATATATATATATATATAAGAAAAATATGTTGTTTAAAATAAAATGTATAATTGTTTGGTGGGGCCAGTGAAAATGATGGCAGGCAAGTAAAAATCGAGCCTGACTGGTTGAGCAAGAAAAAAATCCTGCCTAGCCAGTAGTTTTAGTAATGGCCCTGCCAACATTTTCACTGTCCCCAGCACAAAAAAGTGCTTTTAATTCTCAATAGTGTATTTAATATGTACCAGTGTCAAGATTCTTTACAAAGTAATTAAAAATGGGTTTTCAAATTTGCAGTGATAGCTGGAAATGATAAAGCTACAATTATGTCTTGTATGTATACAATTTCAATACCTCATGTTAGCCGTCTAGATAATGTTACCTTGGTGACTAGTTAAAACATTAGATTTGGCAAAAACAGCTTAAAATACAACAGAGAAAACAAAATGTTTAAGTTTGCAAGGCTTAAAAACACTTGAACGTTAAACGTAGGATTTAGTGATAATGCAGAAGTTCAGTCAACTGACCATCATGATTGTTAAAGGAATAGTTTACCCAAAAATGTAAATTCTCTTATTTTCTCGCCATCCCAGATGTGTATGGCTGCCTTTTTTCAGCAGAACACAAACCAAACAAACTTGGAAGACTTTTTCTGTTGGCCCATAAAATGCAAGTGAATGGGTGCCAAATTTTTGAAACTCCAGACAGCACAATATAGCCATAATAGGTAAGTACATATGAATATCTTTGCAGAGGAGGCTTTAATGCTTAAGTCATGGGAGAGGCAGTTTTAACTTCAACCTCATCAATGAGCTGGCCGGAAGCAAACATTTTACTAAAAAAAAATTTTTTTTAAATATTTATCTATTCCTTACACCTAGCGTTTCACTTCAGAAGACATTAATTAATCCACTGGAGTTGTATGGATTACATTTAGGATGGCCATATGTGCTTTTTGGAGCTTAAAAAATTTGGCACCCATTCACTTGCATTTTATGGATCTACAAAGCTGAAATATTCTTCCAAAAATCTTAATTTGTGTTCTGCTGAAGAAAGGCAGTAATACACATCTGGGATGGCATGAGGATGTGTAAATGATGAGAGAATTCTAATTTTTGGGCGAACTATTCCTTTAAGCCCTAACATTTTTTATTAGTAGCCTAAAACATTTATGGTTTGGGTAATGGATGGACTGGTTTCTTAGTTTTTATGATCTACTCTTAATCTACTCATTTTACTAGGAGTTTACTTTGCTTAAACGAGATTGTTCATTAGGGTTATGATGGAATTGAATAATATGCTATGACTTTGCTAAATTTCGTTTTTCAGTTGCAAGAGATTGCTTCTCATGACTTGATTGTACCATGCTTTGTTGTTGTTTTGAAATATTCATGCTTCGATTCAAAGGCTTATATTATTTCTCACCTCAGCTTTTTAAAGATTTGGACTGGCCACGACCGGACAGGAGGAAGACAACGACCGACAGGACGACACAGTCAGGAGCAAGAAAGTGGTCATACTACTGTGCTGTGTTTCTTGTCTTCCAGCTAAGAAGATAAAGAGGTTGGATATGCCCTGTGGACAATCTGGCCTTTCCGCTGTTTCACTCTGATTCAAATGATTGAAAAGAAGTTGGTTGCTCATCAAAAAAAGTTGGTTCGATTTAAATGGACAGTTTTGAGAAAAACGCAAATTGGGACCATTTCTAACGGAACTTGTCAAAGAAATACACGAATATCAAAAAACAAAGACATTCCCTCATCACTTCTTCAATTTTAAGTGGCTTTCAACACTAAATGAATTGCTTTTTAGTGATAGACACATTTTGCAAAGCAAGTTTGAAATAGTATTAGTTGACACATTTTTCTTTTAACTAGATTTACTAACACAGACCTATGTTTATTACATGACATTGTGAACCACGTTTTGTTTTGTTTTTTAATGTCACTTATTTATAGATTATTATTTAATCCAAGACTTCCAGAGATTTAACACACATAAGTGGCCTACTACTATATCCAGAACACTGTTTATCTGGGATGGACAGTCACAACATCAGACAAATTACTCTCACACAGCGTTTCTTTTAAAAACTGTTAGTGGCCGTAGCACCACGTTTCTCTGCACATATATCACATTAAGTAGCATTGTCCACTTTGCTGCAGTAACAAGGGAGCAGGGAAGAAATATAATCCCTCAACAGTGAGAGGGAGATGTTCCAGTTTGGAAAGTACCCTATGGACATTTTAGAAATGCTCAGTGGACACCAGGCTCACCAGTTCAAAGGACTGGGGCTGGAAAGACAACTGCAGCACCAACAACAAGTCCAGCTTCAGCACCACCAGCAGCAGCTTCAACAGCAGCAGCAACAACAGAGCGAGGCCTCAGGTGGACTCCTGTCTGGGCTTGGACTTGGCTCACTTCAAGGATCTAGAAGTAATGCATTTGCTGATTCATCATCCATATTTGCCAAAATGAGTGCACCCCCTCCACCTCTTCCACAACAAACTCAGTCCTCATCCTCACAAAGCACACGTAAATCCAGCAAGATGAGCAGCAGCAGCAGTGGGAGTGGCAGTTCTGCCTCTGGCTATCCACAGTTCTTACGCACATTTCACCCAGCTGAGGCAGCTCTAGCCCAGGAGCAGCTTCACTCAGGAATGGGGCGTTTTGATTTTGCAGGGGGCAGTACTGGAGTTGTAACATCTGCTCCACCTCCACCACCCTTGCACCCTGTCCTCTCTGTTCCTCAGCCATCTCCTGGACCATCGTCCTCCTCACCCTCTCCTTCGAGTTCAACCACCACTTCTAATAATCCCTCCAGCAGTAGCAGCTCAGTGGCTGGATTAGTTGGAGCTCAGTCAGATGCAAGGAGTTTACACCAGCAGTTCAGTTGCATGCTTGCTGCAAACCAATACCTTTTTTCTGGAGTGCCCACAAATGCCAGTTTGGAACAGTTTCTAGTCCAGCAGGGTCCCCATAATCATCTTGGTCTTGCAGATTCAAATACAGGTCTTGCTCCACCTCCTGCCCTTCATCCTTCTCACACCCATGGCCATCCAGCCCCCCAGCCCCAGCAACAGCAGCAGCAGCAGCTGCCACCTCATGCATTATCTCACCCACACAGCCATGCCCATCCACACCACTCTCTTCACCCTGCCCCCCAACCATCTCCTCTTGGTGGTTTTGATTTTCAAGGCATCCCTGTGCTTTCCTCTAATCAGCTGGCTTCCCTAATGCATCAAGAAGCAGGCCTTCCTTTGCCACTCCCACTCCATCTCTCTGTACCAAAGGATGAGGGGAAAGGAGATAGTGGCTCTGGGGCTGGAGGAAGTGGAGGTAGTGGCAGCAGGAGAAAGAAAGCCATGGCTGGCTACCTGCCCCAGAGAAAGACAGATGGTAGCAGTAACAGCAGTACTAGTGGTGCTAACTGCCATGGCAGCTCTGGGGCACATGGTCATGATGGGTCCTCTGGTCTTGTGGGAGGAGGTGGAGGGGTTGGTATGAGGGGTCTTGGTGGTGACCCCTCCTCCATCCTCTCATCACCAACACCATCCTCCTCTTCTTCAACTGTCTCCTCCTCTTCTTCCTCTGCCCCATCCTCAAACTCTGCCTCTGTGCTGGTATCAAATATTTCTCAGAACCCTAAACCTGAAAGCCAGCAATCAATGACTCCTAATATCACACAGCCTGAGCAAGAAGCTCTCTTTCATTGTGGAGAGTGTGGCAAGTCTTTTTCCTATCTTCCAAGCCTTCGGCGACACATACGCTGCCATGAAGATGGTAATGGTAGAAGCAGCACAAACACAAATCCTAGTCATCAGCATTCGTCAGAGCTTCCCCACTCAACACAGGATGGAATTTCTCAAAATGCTCACCACCAGCATGAGCAGAATCCAGACCCAATGTCTTCTGCTTGTTCAAGTCCAGATAAGTCTTACTGTTGTAATGAATGTGGAAAAGGTTTCAAGAAGAGAGGACACCTACTTCAGCACGGTATCATCCACTCTGGAGCTCGCCCATATGCCTGCTCTGTCTGTGAGCGTTCATTCAACCGTAGAGAGTCTCTAACACGACATGAAAAAATTCATGAAGAAAAGCCCTACCGCTGCCCAGCATGTGGCCGTTGTTTTATAGAGAGCACTTCTTTGCTTAACCATGCTGCCTCTGGTAGCTGTGGCAAGCCAGGGAGGAGATCAAGAAGCAGTGATGGTAGTTCATTAAGTTCAGTAGAGGGCAAGGTTGAAAGTGATTTCCCAAGTGGACAAATGAGTGATGGCAAAGAACTGGTATTTTGCAAAAATGAGGATGGCAGAGCAGGTATGACCTGTGAGAGTCTGTATTCACAAGGAAGAAGCGGTACTCAAAATCCTGTGTGCAAAACTGAAGAGAAATATAATCCTGAGAAGTATAATCCTGAGTATTCAAGAGATCCTTACCAAACATCATACAGGGTCGATGACTACCGTCGCCAACAGGGTAACCCTTCATCCTACTCTGGAGACCCCTGTAACAACAGCTTGTCAAGTCCAGCCCTCAGAAAAGCCCCTTTAGCCCCAACACTTCATCCACACCCTCAAAATCAGCAGCACCATCACCAACAACAAGCTCATCTTCCTCTCTCCTCTCTTTTGGATGACTCTGAAGATGAAGTCACCAGTAGTGCCATGTCTGCCATTGCTGCTGCTGCTGCTGCCTCTGTCTTGCCTGCTGAGATGAACAATAACGGGGGACGAGAGGAAAGAAGGGATATAATTGGGGGTCTGTTAGGAGGGCTTGGCTTTGGATCCATGGGTGCCTCTTCCTCTACATCTGCAGGAAATGTTGGGAATGAAGAATGTCTAAGTGGATCAATGATACCTTTATCTCACCCAACCCAACAGCAGCCTAATTCACAAAATGCCAATCCTAATGCCAAACCCAAGCGGCCACGGAAGCCCAGACAAAAAAGAGAGCCCAGACCTGGTGGGGCTCCAGGAGAAGGAGTGAAACGTCGGAGAAACAATCAGAGTGGTGCTGGTGGAGATGGCTCAGAAAGGCCTTATTTATGCACTGTTTGTGGAAGGGGATTTAGCAGGCGCGAGACCCTTCGTCGACATGAACGTGTGCATACAGGGGAAAAGCCATTTCATTGTGACATCTGTGGAAAAGACTTTCGAGAACCTTTTCACCTAACTAAACATCAGACTGTTCACTCGGGGGAGAAGAACTACAAATGCACCCTCTGTGGAAAAGATTTTGGATATGCACAGAGTCTGAAAAGGCATGAAAAGCTGCATCTAAGAGGAGATTTTAAGCCGAGGCGAAGTAAAAGCAAACCTTCTGCAAATCAAGGGGCACCCGGTAATCAAGATGGCAATCAAACCAACTCTGGCGCTTATTACTCATATCCTCAGGATAAAGTTGAAGAGTCTAATGCTAGCACAAGCAACCAACCCCCACCTAAGCTATACACATGTGAGATTTGTTGGAAATCATTCCGCCATCATTTTCACCTGACTGCCCATCACCAAGCCATTCATGAACATGGTGGGGAGAAACTTTTCTCATGTGAAGTGTGCGGTAAGGCTTTTTCTTACTCCAATAGCCTGACCAGACATAGATTATCTCAACATGGTTTGGCCCGTACTGGACCAACAACACAGCCAACAGGAAGTGAGTCTATTGGAACTGCCTCATCTGTCTCAGAGAGTGAGGCTGCAGCCAATGCTCTCCTTCATATAACGCCTGAAAGTGGAAGTCATGTAGTACAACAGCCCCACTCAACCATTGCTCACACACAGCATCCTCAGCCTGCTGGTTATTCCCCACTCTTCTACACTCCTGAGTCAGGACATCACAGTTCAAATCTCTCTTCACACCCCCAACCTCTGCACTACTCAAACCCCTCTATGGGTCCCCTCCAGCTTCAACAGCCAACAAGCGGAAAGGGGCAGTTAATTTATTCAGGGGGTATAAGTAACACCCTTCATTCCACTCCACCTCATATCCACATTTCACCACCCCAGCACTCTCAACACCAGCAGCAACCACACCCTTTCCCCATGCAGTCCCAACTTCTACAACAAAGCCCTCAGGCCCCAGGAGATGCCACCCAGCGGAAGAAGAAGAAAAAAAAGAAAAAATATAAATTTGCCAGTGGTGCGCAGTTAATCAGTGGATTCAGTGCACATGAAATTGCCAGAAGGCACATATATTTAAAAAGGAAGAAATGCAGGCTTCAGCAGCAGCGAAAAAGGAAGAAGTGGCTAGCTCAGCTAAAGTGGGCCAAGTTTACTGGAGAAGGGCTTGGTATAAATTTAGGTGGAGGAATGTGGCGTGTCGGGCACTTTAGGTTTAGAGGCCTGAGGTCTCTCATAGTCCCCTTAAAGTCATACTCTTGTCCCGTCTGTCCATTCACCTCGTTTACAAGCCGTGTAACTCTTTCAGTTCACCGCGTAACCAGGCATCCACCAAGAAAACATGGCCGTCAGGCTCGCCTATGCTGCATAGTTTGTGGAAAGCGTTGTAGAAGGCTAGTGTCAGCTCTTCGTCATCGGGCCTACCACCTCTCTCAAGGAGCTTTCTCTTGCTCTCGATGTCCCTCACGCTTTTGGAATGGCACCCTCCTGCAGCGCCACCGATTTACTTGTCGGTGTGTTAGTAGAGGAAGCAACATTTCAATAAAGGGGACTAATATTCAGAGGGTAGAGGACCAGATTGAAAGATCAACAGTTGTGACAGGGTACAGGCACTAAATAAATGGACATCTAAAAGAATAAAAGTCCACGAAACAGATGTTTTGGAAGAAATGTTAACGTGAAAGTAGGCATAGAGGACTGTTATGAAATTACCGCATATTCGACTCCTAAAATGTGTGGTCTGATTTTAACCAAGGGAGTGCCTCAGAGTAAAAGACTCGGTTAACAAAAACAAGCCTGTACCTAAAGAACCATCCATTATAGGCATGGATCTCTAACACTGTTTCTCCAAAGGGGAAGATTATTCTAGAATATTAAACTGGTTTTTGGTAGCACCTTTGGTTGTAATGGTAGCATCTCTATCCTCCTATAAATGCATTCACTATGTATTTTCGTAACTTTATTTGTGCTGCAATGATGGATGCATACCAGTGAAAGTGAACTAATCTGAACAGTAACAATCTATTCTCTAAACTAGTTTCCCCCCAGTACTCAAGAGTTTAATGGTATAGCCTTTGTTTACTTTCAGTTTTACGTAGCTTTTTGTTCCATGTGGTGTCATGTTTTGTTTTCCCCCCTTTTGCCGTCTTTAAATTAAAATGCAAATGTTTGACCTGAAACTGAACATTACTGGTTGGGATGCAGAATAAAGTACATAGTGTGTGTGTATACCCTAAAAACAACTTTTATCGATAGACACAATGTTCATTTTAACTGTCTCAAAGATTATTCATCAGGACTCGCTACAGTAAAACTGTCAAAACTTGCAAAATATTCTGCAGCGCTGATGTGGACGGGACAGAATGTTGATAATGCCATGTTCCTGTTTTTAACGTCACAATTATTATTATTATTATTATTATAATTTTTTTTAATGACATATGTAATGAACATTTGCAGGTGTTTCTATGGCAAGTGTTAATGTCGTTGGTTGCGAGATTGGCCAGAAGGAGAGAGGAACAGCCAGTCTGTACTGTACAATGCGTATTATATTTTATTATGTAACGGTTGTGTTCTTTCTTTTTTTATTATTCAAAGTATAAGTTCTTTTTTAATATTTTTTTCTATTTTAGGGGTGGGTGGGTATGTGGCGTAGGGTCTGTCATTGTAAGATTTGGGGAATATATGTATCAGTGTGATTTTTGTTCCCTGCCCTTTTGATCGGTTTAACCCAAACCACAGTTTAGCCCAGCTTTCCCAACACTATTGTATTCATTCTCAATACATTACTTAGCTCTACTGTCCCAAAGTTTTCTTCTCCATAAACAAATACAAAATATAAATACTAAACAACTGTTTTCTTTTTCTGAGCCAACAGAAGTGTTGAGTACCTCAGAAAGCAAATAAAAGATAGACAATGTTATACAGTTTTTTGGAGTATTTGTAAAGGTTGAATGTTTTTTTTTTTTTTTTGTCCCCCTGAATATTTGAGAAGTGGAGCTCAACCTCTTGATGATAAGCAGATTAGGTTCATTGTTTTTTTATGGCATGTAGGT
The DNA here is from genome assembly GCF_025860055.1 of Xyrauchen texanus. Lineage (NCBI taxonomy): Eukaryota > Metazoa > Chordata > Actinopteri > Cypriniformes > Catostomidae > Xyrauchen > Xyrauchen texanus. Next base: position 16,682,169 of record NC_068285.1, on the reverse strand, counting down.
TAAATGATTTATAAACTTAAAGTGAGAGGATATGGCCAGGTGTTACACACCTGGTGCCATGGTGCATTGTTCTGAGGGATGGGGCTGTTTACAGCTCACGTGTTGGCACATGCCCTCTACAGTGCCACACACTATTAGAGGTGGAGGGAAGAATGCCCTTATTGGTGCATTGGTTTGGTGTGTTAGAGGAACACAACCGTCTGTTCGCTTAGTTTCTCTGCAGTGTCTCCAAGCGAAAGTTTAATGAGATTAATACAGAGCATAATCTCACATGACTTTAATTAAAATGAACATGAACCTGCAAACAATGCCCTCTAGATGGCAGTAGTGTCCTGTAGTTTGCGGTGGTGAGGAGATTAATCGACTTGCCTTGCAAGGCTTGCTGTGCTCAGTCTTAAAAGATTAACCATTCAGATAATTGTAGTGGTTCTGTCGTACGTTTTTTTATTTTACTTATTTATTTTTATCAGAGTTATATATATATATTGCTTAAATTTGTCTCACTAATTTTGTATCCGTATTATAGAGGGGATTTTTAGATTTTAAGTAACTGTAGCCAACTGTTAACTCTCAGGTTTAGTGATGGCAGTTTTTCCTCTCACAATCAGATTTATACAAAAAATGGCCATATACATGGTCCCGCTTTCATGGAAAACCTAAAAATATCAGGGAATTAAAAAAATTTGAATGTTGTATTAAATGTGAGATTTTCTAGACCTGAAATGTAATAGAAATTAGTCAAATCATCACATAAATTTCTATATGGAATGTAAATTTTTTCTAGTTTTGCCCTGCTTCTAAAACTACATATTGCTCTTTGTGAGTGCTTGTGTATAGTACAGCTTGCTTGCAAACCAATGTGAAACATAAGTCAGGTCTTATTGGAGACATTTGTACACTGAATAATAGATTAAATCAGTTCATTCAAATCTCTACATGGCATACTTTACCATTGAAACCCACCAGCCAAACTCTATAAAATGACATTTAAAAATCCTTGTCCAATAATCTTGAATGACTGGAAAGGTAATTGAAAATGCATGCAAATTAATTAGTCTAAAAGTGCGGGAACCCTACAAATGCCAGTGAAGTCAGAGGTTGCTTTACATGCTGTTAGAAACAAGGTAAATAATTATCTATAAATAAAAGTTACATGTAATTGTTTCATTTGAGTTTATTTTGCTTTGATTTAAGTCCATGCATTAAGCAATGCTTATATATATATATATATATATATATATATATATATATATATATATATATATATATATATACACACACAATCAGCAACAACATTAAAACCACCTGCCTAATATTGTGTAGGTTCCCCTCGTGCTGTCAAAACAGCACCAACCCACATCTCATAATAGCATTCTGATATGATATTCTTCTCAACACAGTACAGAGCAGTTATCCGAGTTTCCGTTGGCTTTTTCAGTTCAAACCAGTCTGACCATTCTCTGTTGACCTCTCTCATCAACAAGGCGTTTCTATCCACAGAACTGCTGCTAACTGGATGTTTTTTTTTTTTTTTGCGCTCCATTCTGAGTAAACTCTAGAGACTGTTCTGCATGAAAATCCCAGGAGATCAGCAGTTACAAAAATACTCAAACAGCTCACCTGGCACCAAAAGTAATGCCGTGCTCAAAATCACTGAGATCACATTTTTTCCCCATTCTAATTGTTGATGTGAACAAACTGAAGCTCCTGACCCATATCTGCATGATTTTATGCACTGCTGCCACATGATTGGCTGATAATCGCATGGATGATCGTTGGTGCCAGACAGGCTGGTTGATGAGAGAGGTCAACAGAGAATGGCCAGACTGATTAGAACGGACAAAGTCTATGGTAACTCAGATAACCACTCTGTACAATTGTGGTGAGAAGAATAGCATCACAGAATGAGGGTTGGCGCTGTTTTGGCGGCACGAGGGGGACCTGCACAATATTAGGCAGGTGGTTTTAATGTTGTGGCTGATCGGTGTATGCATAGTGCATTGCTCTAGCCTTTCTATGCAGAAAACTAGATGGTCAAATGATTTTTTTATTATTACAAATATAAATTCAATTGTAGCTTGACTCCCATAAGACAATTTCACACATTTTTAAAAGAAGCATATAAACTTGTATCAGTCATGTAGACAAAAATGCAATGGGTCTATATCAATGTGGATAACAACCCGCGTGCATGGCGCTTTCTTCTTATTTGTTTTCATTTTTAAACACGCACAGGCAGATTCCATTTGATCTCTGCGTCTGACAAGAGTTGCCGGCACTAATCCACAAAGATCTCACCGAGCCGCCTTTGCATGTTGTTTTACTCCAGTCTCACGCGGCACTCGCATGGGGAGAAGTCTGGGAGGAGCGACTGACCTAGTTTTGTCCAATGGAATCGCGCGAAGGGCAGAGACTGACCTACTTTTGGCCAATCGCGTGAAGGAGAGGCAGCGATCGCGCGTGCCTGAGCCATGTGCTCGCTATGAGGACTGGTGCTGGCCTTAAGGTACTATGGAAATACATTTGTGTCGGCCGACTCGAAATACTCACGTTTTAGGGTTATTCTGGCCAGTGACAGCTAGCGACAAAAAGGAGAATGAATGATTATTAGTTTTGTTAGGAGTAGCTAAGAGTCATGGTTTGGCTTAAAATAAACCCGTCCTATAATTATACGCTATTCATCCTTTGATATTTGTCATGTGTTTACATTACATTATTTCTTTTTTTTATTCCAGCCGATATGTTGATTACTTATGTATATGCTAGACAACCTTCATAGCATAAATGTAATATTTTCAGCTTTGTTCTTTGTCTTTCTCCCTGAGAGTTGTATATACGTTTCCGTTCCTCCTTTCGAGTTCGATCCATGGAAATGCAACAGCACAGAAGAAGTTAGGAAAAACAGGGGTGATCGGACGAGAATATGCACGGTAGGACGCAGACTATTGGCCAGAGCGTTTCGTTTATCATGTTGTGGGCGGTAACCGAGGGGGCGTAACTCATGAATAATGAATAACTCCGCCCCCGAGAGCCGTTCCGCCGTGAGAGGTGACGTCACGAGCGCTGCCCGTGTTCGTTCCAGCTGACTCTTGCTATGATACCGAGCGCTCGCTTTACCGAGTGTGCCCGGAGAAAGAAAGAAAGAGGTTGCGGAGGTTAGCTACAAAAAAATAAAGAGAAAGCAACAAAGAGGGCAGCGGAATAATGACAGCCGTCCGTCCAAACCGCGATAGCTCACATTAAAGTATTATACATGTTTTTATTTTTATTTGCAAACATTTTTGAGTTTTTCAAGGTCTGTCTATTCGATTTATTCTGAGTTTATACTTCACTCAAAGTGTCCTGCAAGACTGCGAAGGACTGAATTTTATTTTTGCCTCCATGGACGCCCGTCTCATTCAGCTCATTCGCTTTTTCGGGGAATATTTCTGTCCTGGCCGCGAGGAGCTCCAGATGAGCGCGATATTGACATACGTCAACAAATAAGCGGTGATTCCACGGAAGATCAGAGCCGTTCTAATAGAACGCGAAACCATTGTCGCAATAATTCTTTGAAGGGAGCCAAGAGGATGTTTAGAGGGTGAAGTAAAACTCCCAGCAGCTACTCACTTCAGTCAGTGGACTATACAGGACGTCAGTTCACTTCACTAATGGGTACGAATTAGGAGAAGCACCTTTAAGACGAATTTTAAACGCTCATAAACTTCGATATACATCCTTATTGCATTTGCTCAAACAGTTCTTTAGTACATTTCTGCCTCTGGTTGGAAAATTTTTACAGTCAACTGTCTAGTGATCTCAAAAGTTATTAACTGGTCGAAGCTGGACTAGGTGTACACCAAGGAATGTCCAGGCCAATTTCTCAGCTATTGCCACCCGACCTTCCAGCAGGGACCAGTCCGCAACTTGGACCTGCAAACCCTGCAGGTACCACCACCAATGGCCACCTGAACAATTCCATGGCCAGTCTGAAATCCATTCTTCAGCTGCCCATTAAAGCGGACCACAGAGGGAAAAACTGCTGTGAAATGAAAGGTGACACACACACACACACACACACACACACACACACACACACACACACACACACACACACACACACACACTACTCTCTCTCTCTCTCTCTCTCTCTCTCTCTCTCTCTCTCTCTCTCTCTCTCTCTCTCTCTCTCTCACTCTCCTCCACGAATCCACTATTGTTATTGCTAATACAGCCGTTCCCTTCCTTTTAAATAGTATTTCTGTCTAGCTTAACTCCCAGGGTTACCAACAATGTTTTGTTTTTGCTCTGAAATAGACTCATTCTGCTGGTATGCTTTTACAAAGTCCAGTCAAAGGAAAAACAGGCAACACCAAGATAACTTTAGTTGACTAAGAGTTCTGCATCACTTTGTTGGACTGAACGTCCTCAGCTCAGATCTGTTCAATCACTCCTTCAGTCTGTTTCCTCAAGTGCATGGGTAAATTGTTGACAAATCATGTGATGTTAAAGGGCCATAACAAATTAAAATAATTGAAGCCTCTCCCCTATCTTAAAGGGATTTCCCAAGCTCCCATGGCTGTCTGTATTTTCCTCTTGTTAATCAAGACATCAAGAAGAGGTGGATGGATTCTGTGACAAAGCTTTTAGTAGATAAAAAAAAAATATATATATTCGTTCCCTAAATAGCTTTAGTGTATAGTTTATGTGTAAATTAGCTGGTATGAATATGGCCTGTGCTGCACCTTGTTATGCAAATTCCACAGTCATATTTTTTTGGTAATGCTAAAAACTCACACTCTCCATGTAAATCTCAGTGTTTCATTTTTGTGTATTCTCCTATCTTTACGATATACGTTTCGCTCTTTATTCTATCGTCATCTCATTCTCTATTGGTTGCACCATAAATCTATCTCTTGATAAGGATTTGACTTCCCTTTTGTCAGGGTTTTTTTTCTCTCTCGTCTCAACTGGTAGAGTATAGAGCTAGCAATGCCAAGGTCATGGGTTCGATTCCCATGAAACACAAACTGGTAAAATGCATACCTTGAATACACTGTAAGTTGCTTTGCATAAAAGTGTCTTCCAAATTCATAAATGTAAATGCCAGTATACTGCAGTGCCATTGTTGGGTAAAACATGGCTATTCCCAGCTATCACTATGCAGTGCATATTCCCTAGCTCCATCTTCAAAAGCATCTGTGCTGAAGATGACATCTTAGCTGACTGCTTTGAGCTCTTCTCTTAGAAGCACTCATGCAGCACTCTCATTTGCCAGCTAGTACCCCCCCACCCATCTCTCTTCTTTCCATCTGCCATCTTGGCCCCTGGTATTCCAGTTCAGTGCATGGCATTGTGTTTTCCAAGCCAACTGCAGCTGTAATGGCGCAGGCTACATGCAAAGAGTGACGGTTCAAGGGTCATTTTCTCCCATGAGCTTTGTTTGTTCATTACACAAACTGTACGCTCTTATGCATGGGCACAATTTCTATGCATCATTTGGAAACTTTAATTTCTCTGCGCATAATATGAGCTCTTGTAAAATCAGTGTTATGATTTTGTTATTATAATTTATTATATAGGACGAATATGGGCAAAGCGACTAAAGACATTTAAGCTTGATCCACATTGTATCCATATGCATTTCCTTAAATGATTATAAATCATTACTAAACTAACATTTGGACAGTATACAATTAAAGGGATAGTTCACCCAAATAAGTAATGTTCTCTCATCCTCATGTCATCCTAGATATATATGTTGTACTTTCTTCTGCTGTACACAAATTAAGATTCTTAGGAGAATATTTCAGTTCTGTTGGTCCTCACAATGCAAGTCAATAGGAGCCAAAACTTTGAAGCTCCAAAAAGCACCTAAAGGCAGCATAAAAGTTATACATACGACACCAGTGATTAAATCCATATCTTTAGAAGTGATATAATAGGTGTGAGTGAGAAACAGATCAATATTTAAGTCCTTTTTACTGTAAATCTTGACATCAGCAGTCTCCTTGGCAATCCTGATTTCAAGCTCGATTATATTTCCTAGCACCATCTAGCACGCTGCAAATTGTACAAGTAAGTGTAATCGAGCTTGAAATCATGATCGTTCCTGTAGACTGCAATTGCAAAATGTACAGTGATAAGGGAGTTACATTGTGGTCTGTTCTCACCCAAAATAGATTCGATCACTTCAGAAATCATGGATGAAACCACTGGAGGTTTTGATGTTTTTTTGCTTTGGGATGTGTGGCAGAACTCATTTCATGACGACAGGTGGGAAAATTAATGGTAAAGAAAATTACATAAAATTGAGGTAAATCTAGTTATGTTTATAAAAAGGTAAAAGTTAACTTAATGTTATGATTAAAAGTGTAGATGAAAATATAAATTTAATTTCATAAATTAAATATATATATATATATTTATATTTTACTCTGGCCCACTTTACCTTTTTTACTGCTGCTTAAACACATCTGGGATTTGGTCAAAAGAGGATCTTCAGAGGTGCTTTTTCTCAGTATTGAATATTTCTTAATATTTGCCTTTGACTAAAGCTTTCTTCAAAGGTACAATGTTAGGTTATGTATGCCATGTTCACCATATTATGGCAAAAACTAAAACTACAATGAATTTGAGATCATTTTTATTTTATTTTAGTTAGTTTTGGAGTTATTTAGTTTTTTCTTCCAGTAATTTAAGTTTTTACTTTTATTTTATTTAACAAAATTATTTTAGTTAGTTTTAATTGTAGTTTTCGCTAACGATAATAACTCTGCTCTAAATGAGAAGAGCTAAAAACATGCCGGTTTATCATTTGGACAGTTTTTTGATTTTGGTTGAGGGGCCCAATGTCAGAATTTTGTGAATTTCAGAGCATGGACTTTCGCAATGCTGCTGATCATTTTGGAATTTGTTAATGAAACCGGTCCTTTCAATATTTTATTGTGTAATTATTTTAGTTAAAATACACTCACTGAGCATTTTATTAGGAATACTATGGTCCTAATAAAGAGCCCAACGGGATCTGCTGGTGTAGCCCATCCGCCTTAAGGTTCGATATGTTCGACGCATTCTGAGATGCTATTCTGCTCACTACAATTGTACTTTTGTTTATCAATTGAGTGTTTTTCTGAGTTACAGTATTCTTTCTGTCTGCTCGAACCAGTCTGGCGATTAACCATTGTCATCTCTCATCAAACAAGGCATTTCCATCTGCAGAACTGCCACACACTGGATGTTTTTTGTTTTTGGCTCCATTCTGAGTAACTTCAGAGACTGTTGTGTGTGAAAATCCCAGGAGATCAGCAGTTACAGAAATACTCAAACCAGCCCATCTGGCACCAAAAATCATGCCACATTCTAAATCACTGAGATCACATTTTTTACCCATTCTGATGGTTTATGTGAACACTAACTGAAGCTCCTGGCTCACATCTGCATGATATTATGCACTGCTGCCACACGATTGCCTGATGATCGCATTAATAAGCAGGTGCTCATGCCTTCCTAATAAAGTGCTTAGTAAGAGTACTTGCTGCATTCTATACAACTAATAGCCGTTCATAGGTTGATTCCCTTAGAAAAGTGTAAACACTGTGGCGCTTTCAAAACATTGCTCTTATTAAAACGTATTATGCTTAATAAACCCACAATGTGTAAGTCCATATAAAGCCTTAATTGGTTTTTCTTAATCAGAGTAAGTTCATAAACGGTGTAAGCGCACAAAGATTTTGCCCATTACTCCGATTCTGCATTGCACATAAACACATTTACCAAAATTCTTACTGGCTTATCCATTGTGAGCATGTGTCATCAAAAGCAGAGAGTAATCCTCGTAAATCTCATTTAAACTTCTCATGTAAACATGATTTGGTAGTTGTTAGTGTATTAGTGTGTATGTCTGTTTGTCAGATCATTGGAAGATTTTTCGAGAAACTCGTTTGAAAATATTATTTTTGCAAATCCAATTGGTGACAGTGTGGAGAGATGATTGAATCAAGGTATGTGAACATATTTTATGTACTATTGTTCTTTTATCCACTGTCAGATAAAGACAAACCTCTGGATTCTGATGAGGATTCATTGGGCGGAGTAGGAGGCATGAATGGAGGCAACGGCTCCCTGCGCCCCACCAACCAGTCCGCCTTCCTTGGACCATTGCTTTGGGAGCGCTCGTTGCCATGCGACGGCGGCCTGTTCCAGCTACAGTATATGGACCTAGAGGAATTCTTGACGGAGAACGGGATGGGGTGCATGCCTTCGGGAAACACTTGCAGTACTGCCGCTCAGGTCCCTTCCCAGAGCACGCAGTCGGCCGTTCCCAGCCAGAGCTCTCAGTGCCCCCCATCTTCCTCTCCACCATGCTCTTCATCTGCCTCCTCCATCTCTTCCCTGTCCTCTTCATCTTCATCATCCTCTTTGCTGGGTTTGGATGTGCCGCAGGCCCCTGGATTGTTGGGAGGTCCAGAGTGTCTGCATGGTAAGAACCATGATGAGTTTTCACGTGTTTGTGAAGGTTATGGGTTTGGAAAAACATGAGCGGGAGTGAATGATGACAGAATTAAAATTTTTGGGTGAACTGTCCCTTTAACGTATAATGTGTGTGTATGTGTGTGTGCATTGACGTGAACATGAGCAGGATAGTGTCAGCGACTCGTGTTGACAGTGATGCATTATGGGGTGTCAAAAGCCCACAGCAATGCAGGCTTTGAAGCTTGTGTAGTAGTGTATGTGTAGTGGAAATGTCTCTTCACAGCAGATAATAACTTAATGAAATATTTGAGGAAATACCAAATTTAGAGTTACAAAAAAATTTTAAATAGCAAAATCACAACTGATGTTTTGATAATGTTCTTTGTAATACAGTGGTCTGCAAGACTTGCAGTGTGTTACTACTAATTGGGGATTGTGCCGAATTTAGATTTATGTAGAATACAATGCAGGTTTTTGCACTGTATTAACAGAAAGATCCACTTAGATTTTCAAAATGCTGCACGGCGAGAGGACTGTTGGAGATGGTGGGTGCACTTCTGTAGCGCGCTTTGAAATCTCTCTCCCCCTCCCTGCCGCTTCCTCACACGTTGGGGCCATGTGCAGTCGGCTTGTCACGTGCTGATGCAGAGAGCAATAGAGAGGGAAACAGAGGGGATAGAATGGACAGGGGAGGAGAAAAAGGGGTGAGAGAGAGAGAGGAATGAAAAGAGAATGAGAAAAAGAATGCTAAAATTATATTTATATGTTTTAAAGCAGTGAGAGCTATATGCCTAGGTCTGGTATTTATCTTTTGATCATGATAACTTGGCAAAACAAGATGTGATTGGACATCTGAAACAGATCATGTGGTATGTGTTGTGCATGTGTATGTGTATGTGTGACTGCAGATATATTTATCATTGTACAAGGACATTAACTTAAAGATAGACAGACAGACAGGCAGACAGCTACATTGAATGACAGAACTATTGATAGATAGATAGATAGGTAGGTAGGTAGGTAGGTAGGTAGGTAGGTAGATAGATAGATAGATAGATAGATAGATAGATAGATAGATAGATAGATAGATAGATAGATAGATAGACAGAAAGACAAACAGACAGACAGACAGATAGTTAGATAGATATTCATTAGAGGGGCTGTTTTGGGTTTGCCTTTGTATGGCTGTATAAACATTATGTGTCATTGTGTGTGTGTTTGTATAGCTTGTACTATGTGAATTGTGCACACAGCTGTGTCTCTTGTTTATGTCTCCTCCTGCATAGAGAGGAAGAGGCCCAAAAGTGCATGCCCATGGGAAGAAACACTTTTTTTCCTCTGGTAGCTTTAGATAGACAGGGATTAAGACAGGAACTGGACAAGATGCTAGGAGATGTGGGAGGGGAGTGTGTTTTACATAACATTCTTCCTATATCGCTTTGTGTTATTCTTTGTGTGTTTTCTTAATAAATGACAAACAAATCTTTGGCAGGCCTTCTGAGTGTTCAGGCTTAGAAGCTCATTATTAAATTACAAAGAATTTGATTGTGTTTGGCTTTCAGGAGCTGTTTTAAATCTGTTGGCATATTGTCATGTTGAAATAAACAGAATTATCTTATTTCAGCATTCACTGGTGATATTTACAGGAGTATACAACAACAAACGTTATACATGCATAATTAGCTCTTCATTTTCTGTGGATATCCTAAATATATTATGTCTGTGCAAGAAATCACTCTGGAACCATTTAAGTGCACGGCGCAGAGCTGCTAAAGCAGAAACTGCCATTACGGCTAATTTATCATAATTAATGTCAAGTGCTCGCATTTCAATTGCAGGGCTATTTGCTGCTCTAAAAGCATATTTCAAACTAAAAAGAGGAAGAATATATGGAAAGTAAGCAATGTAAAAGGCTTAGAGTTGAGAGTTTTCTGGTCGATTTTATGATGCTTTTCTGAACGTTTATAACAGATTGGAACTGTAGATTGGCTTGTTGGCCTTGCCTACCAGCTGCTGAAATTGGCAAGTGTCCATGTTGGTTTTGCTGCACCCTGGTGGCCAAAAGGAACATACAGTTCTCATCCATTGTTCATAATCCTCTTTGCCTTGAGGCCAGATGCATGGTGTTCAGGGTTGGGAGGGCTACTTTTCAAATGTATTCCACTACAGAATACATGCTGTAAAATGTAATTTGTAATGTATTTCATTAGATTACTCAAGATCAGTAATGTATTCAAAATACTTTAGATTACTTCTTCAGCACTGGTAGATTTTTTCACTTGTTTTGACTATAAAAACTCTGCCAGTACAGTAATACACATGTTAAAAATACATTCTCTGAAAAACCTAAATATCTTATGCTGTGTTGTTTCTAAAATTGATCTTGTTTTAAGGATTTTTTTATATTCTTACAGGAAAACAATACAAAAATTATTATCAAGAATATGATTTTTGCCCTAATATCAAAGATCTTACTAGAAGAAGAAAAAATTATGATCCAATGTGAATTTTCGTGATAAAAAATATGATCGTGTCTAGAAATAGCATTTTAGCTTAGCGTAAAGCTGGCAATTTACACAAGGATTATTTCTATTTCTTCTGCTCCAAACTTACTTCAATCGTACTTCTCTGTCTGCTCGTATGAATGTAACACATCATAAGAAAGTGTTTCACCGCTGTTCAAATGCACTTTGGATCGCATCATTTATATGTATAAATGTTTTCCATCTGAAAGGACTAAATATTAAATGAAACAAATGACAATAAAATGCAAAGTAATCTCTTCAGTAATCAAAATACTTTTTGAATGTAACTTTATTCTAATTACCAGTGATTTATATTGTAACTGTAGTGGAGTACAGATACTTATATATTGTATTTTAAATAGGTAATCCCGTTACATGTACTCCCCAACCCTGGTGGTGTTTTATTCTGTATGTGAGAGACTGTATTTTTCTTGACACTTACCCCTCTCTCAACAGGAGCTCAAACTGTACCACCTGATCCTTCTCCAAGCCCTTCCTGCCCACCTCCGCCAGTGGTGCCACCAACCAATGTGGCTGATGTCATGGTGAACTTTGATCCTGACCCTGCTGACCTCGCCTTGTCTAGTGTGCCAGGTCAAGAGGCTTTTGACCCACGCAGGCATCACTTCACAGATGATGAGCTGAAGCCTCAGCCCATGATCAAGAAGGCCCGCAAGATGCTGGTGCCAGATGAACAGAAGGTACTACATCACATTTTAAATTTTTTATGACTTACTAACATACTGTATTATCATTCTGCTGGGCTATTGTCAGTGAATAATCAATACAATTTATTTATATATATTTTAAAAAAGTGTTTTTAGTCATTTTTTGCGGATCCGTGTGAACGGGGATCGTTTTGACAACGTTGTCGTCTGTACGTAAATCTTTTCAAAAACGCAAAAGAATAACTTTTCTATTTTAGTACATTGTTGTCATATAAATGTACTCTGAGGCTATACATAAATACATGAGAATCACATGTGAATCATGTGATACATTAACATTTCAAGAAGTGAAAAGTGTATATGATGTCTTATCTTAATGTTACACTTGGTAAGATCCAGATGCGCACAATTAACAGAGACCGAGTCGAGACTGCGCCCATCCGATCTGAAATCACAACAAATAATTATTTTTAATATATGCTTATTTAAAAGTTGCTTTATCCTTGCGCCTACTTGGATAATCAGCCACATGAATATTTTTGTATATTATTCAGATTAATCCCTTATTCGTTTTGAAGTCATTCATTTCATGCATTTTGAAGTGACTTTAAGGGACAAATACTTTTCAGGGACAACTGCATATTTTTCTGTTTTAATGTCCAATCAAAATAATATGATTCTTTTTTTTCTCCTCATTGTTCACTCCCAACCCCCCTTACACCACCTTGGACAAACACTCTTCCCATTCGAAAGGACGATAAATACTGGAATCGGCGCTATAAGAACAATGAAGCAGCAAAGCGCTCTCGCGATGCCCGCCGGCTGAAAGAAAACCAGATTTCTGTCCGAGCAGCTTTCTTGGAACGGGAGAACGCCGCCCTCCGACAGGAAGTCGCTGATATGCGAAAAGAACTGGGCCGCTGTCGCAACATCATCAACAAATTCGAGAGTCGCCATGGAGACTTATGAAAAGGAGAGAAGGAGAATATAAGCAGAGACACTAAATGAACAATTTTGAATTAGCGTTTCAAGGGCTTTGCAGCTCAGCTTGGAATGGCATTTTCTCTCAGTGTTTGCTTCAAATAAGCACTACGATACTCTATTCACAGATTTACGTTTCTTCGTAAGTGCAGGGATCGGTTGAATTAGGTGATGTGGTGCTTGGTTGAATCAAAAACTTGAAAATTGTGAGTTAAGTTAAACAGCCCCAGTGTATGGATGTCCAGAAGGTCTACATGTAAGCACAAGCGTTTTCATAAGCTTCACGTGTTCTTTTACGATACAAACCTGAACCCTGACTGTGGATGTGCAATCTCTCATAAATACTCACAGATAATAAACACAGATGATGTATAATGTCACATAGCCCTTGTGAACATCCTCTTTCTATTCAAGATGATTTTCTCAGAAAGAGAATTATATAGAAGGTGGTAGAGATGTAATTTTTTCTATGACAAAAACATTGTATATTTTTGAACTGTTAGGGGCAGCCATCATAGAATAGAAGAAGAGGAAATGTGGATGGTAACGAGAGAGTGAAGAGATTTTGACAAAGGAAAACTGTATATTTTTATATTCGCAAAGGCAGAAAGTTGATGAGATTTTGGAAATAATCTTTTTTGTATATTTTATATATGGGTGGGAGGGGCTACGGGGAGCTGAATTGAAAGAGGGCTATATGAAGAAGTTTGTTAAAAGTCAGGATCGCTATCATTAATGATACATTTTCGACATCAGCAGCAGTGAGGCAGGTCAGGAAGAACATGACCAAAAGGGACAAATGTCAATAAGAGTCAAGGAAAGGAACGGAGATGTGAACTGGGACAGAGAAAAATAGGAAACATGAAAACTGTATAGTTTAACAATTTTGTTCAAGCACTTTTTTTTCATTACTTATCTTTGATTCCTTTTCTTAAAATTCAGTGTGTGTTTGTTTTATCCTGAGGTGTGTGTTGGAAGAGAGAAAGAGAGAGTGAAAACATTGAAAGAGCTTTGCTTTGAAAAGGCTTTGTTCAGACTGCACATAAATAGGATTTGTTTTGCAAGTGATGAAATCGGATCCGCTTGTTCAGAGAGTTTAGTCAATTTACAGTATATCTGCTGTACATCGGTTGCCATAGGAATGACTTAAGCATCAACAGGACACCAAGACACATAAGGTTTCCATTTATGACATCTCTCCATGGTGCCAATGTCATCCACATCAGTCAACACAAGCATCAATTACATAGTGAATGCCACATGTGAGCATGTTTGAGTGAATTCATACACAGCATTTGACACACTGCTGTGCTTTGTGTTTGATGCTGTGTTGCACGTCATATCCTAAGTGATGAAAAAAAACTACACGAAATCCGATCTGACCATTCAGATTGAACTGTACAAATCAGATTTCTAACCACATATGGATGTGGTTTGGCAACATGATCACACAGGAAGTGTTTCAGTACCCTGCCATTGACACTATTCTGACAAATATCTGGCATCACCTCCTATCAGACATCTTTGCATCTATTCAAATGTGTTTAAATTTCCTGTGATGCTACTGTGAGCGTGTTACATTAGCAATCTCAGAGACACAGGTTCTGGTCTTGTGAGAACCAGGAAGTAATTGCTTTCGCATAATCAATGATAACTGCGATTCTAAGATTGGGTTGGTGTTTGGGTTACACCGATTGATTCATCAAATATTCAGACCCACTTTATATTAGGTGGCCTTAACAACTATGACCTTGACCATTTGATACAATGTGCTTATTATGTACATACATGTTGTTGCATTGTTATTATATTTAAAGTACTTGCATATAATTACATTTGTAGTTACACTGGTAACTCTACACCTAACCCAACCCTTACACCAAAACCTAACTCCTAACCCTAACCTTACTCCTAAACCTACCCGTGCCTCAACCTCAGTAGCAGCAAATGTGGACATTTTACAGAACAACATATAGTTACAGAGTAAATACATAGTCTTGTAAGGCCACCTAATATAAAATGTGACCAAATATGCATTCCTGTTGACTGTATTTTGTAATTTACAAGTCGCTATTGCCGTCACTCTGTGGACATTTCACCCGGAAGCTGGAGCTCACACGTGATTATATGGTCAAAACACTTCCAGCTTTGGCCACTGGGGGCAGTGGTTCGATTTTCGGTAAGCACAGACCGATTTCATCTAAAGAACTTATGACCTACTGTTGCTGAATTCACAGTGATGTTAGTGGTGGTTTGGATCAGGTTTGTAAATATGCATTTGTGTCGGATATGCCAAAAAATCTGATTTTTGCTGCCAGTCTGAACAAAGCCAAGGATGGGTAGTTTCTATAAATGTGTACATGATTTTTTAATGTACAGTGTATATTTAAATGTTAATACAAAAATGTTGACACACAGATATAAAAAAAAACTGCATCTGGGTTTTCATGTCCATTCACACGTATGCACAGAAGTATGACTTTCACATGAACTGAAATCACAACAGCAATATTCTTTCTCTCGGTTTCTACATCTCTTTCACTCTTCCTCAAGATTTTGATGTTGGGAACTGCATTGGTGCTGGTGTGGCTTCGGGAATTTTGCATGCTGGCGCATACTTGCATATTTTGTCAATGCAGGAAAACAGTTGGCGTTTTATATGGTGCTCACCCAGT
Source organism: Xyrauchen texanus (assembly GCF_025860055.1). Taxonomy (NCBI): domain Eukaryota; kingdom Metazoa; phylum Chordata; class Actinopteri; order Cypriniformes; family Catostomidae; genus Xyrauchen; species Xyrauchen texanus. Next base: position 16,666,866 of record NC_068285.1, on the reverse strand, counting down.
CTCTTGACCCAAACACCCATAACCCAACACAGTTATAACCTGTTTGCCAATAACCCTTCTCCTTTTAGTTTCTTATTATTGATCATTGTCTGAGGAATCGTGTGTATATATATATATATATATATATATATATATATATATATATATATATATATATATACATAGACCTACACAGGTATATCTATACATCCCCTCGAAATTAACCCCACATCCCCAAAAAAGATATGCACCCTGATACTACTGTACCATACAAAGTACAATATTATATTATATATTAAATATTAAACTATTCTCTCACTAGATATATGTGTGTACATGAGTATATGCTTGAATATGTGACTAGATGTAATTTGCATAACTTGAATATATAAATGTAGTATATTTCCGAAAAAAGACCTGATTGATCAGTTTTCTCAGGCACCACCATGCTGATCAGCCAAATTGTGGCTTTTGCTTTATTGTTGTCCACATTTTTGGAGCCAGCTAATGGTGGCTGTATAGTTCCAGAGAATTTCACAATGAAGTGAATAGTGCACTACCAACAATTTTTGGAGGAATATTCTGGTTGAAAGAAGAAAAAGGAAAGAAAAAAATAAACAGTGCTGGATATATAACTTTATTACTTTTTGTGTAGAAATTAAATGTATTTTCCTTTTTAACCTTCTTGCTCTATTATTATGATTGCTTGCATTCTCATTATTGTTGTAATTATGATTATAATTCTTTTCTACATTTTCTTGCAACAACTTTTCAAAGGCAATGTATCGCTCTCTTACCTCCCTTTTAACTGCAAGACCATCTTGAATTACTCATTTGAGCCCGTTCACTGTTGGAACCGTCCACCAAGACTGTACATGGCCTCAGGTGCAATGGGGGGCCCATAATCTTGTCCTTGTGTGGATTAATTTGAAACAAACTGAAAAATGACTGTTTCTTTCTTGACTGACCTTCTTCTACCAACTTTGACTTGGTGGTACTTTTGATGCCATGACATAGAAGTACAGTTTTTTTTTGTTATCTTAGAACTGTTTAAAAGAAGCTTAAAGCAAGTTTTGAAAACATGAAGGTTTAAACCTTAAAGAGTTTAAAAAGTTTTGACAGTGCTATTTTTCTATGTAACTTTGTGCACCTACTCTCTTATGGGCATTAGTAGCTTGTAGTCACTTTTGAGGTGATGGCATGCTGCTAAATGTTATTGCGGGTATTCGTCATTTTAACCCTGTCCACATGTGGATTATGAACAGCTCCCTGTTTGTGACTGTTATGAACTAAAAATTCCATGATTGCACCACTACCAAACTTCACATGGTAATGTCTACTGTTCCTTCCTATGGGGATGCTGGGATATGTGGTCTGGCTTTTTTCCTAAAACACCAATAAATGATTACCCCTATTCACTAACAAAGTATCCCTTATGCTGTAAATACAAATGTATGTTTATTATGGCATTTATAGTTGTAAGTAAACTTTAATTAATAGATAGAGGACCTTAGAAGAATAGTGTAACGAGGTAAAGCGGGCAAGGAGGAGCTGGGAACTGGCTTAACAGTCAATGTTAAGTTTAATGATAAACTCAACATAAAACAAGCATGAACAAACACAGACACACATGCAATGTTGCTGCGTGCGTCTCTCGAACTCGAACTCGAACTGGTGCCTCCGGCTAGTATTTATCCCCTCCTGGCTGATTAGCCTGATTCAGGGCTGGCCATGTGTCCTCACGGCCCAGACACGCCCTCCTTCTCACAAATAGTTCACCCATAAATACAAATTTTGTCATCATTTACTCACCCTCACATCACTTAATACATTTGTATGACTTTTCTTCTGTGGAACACAAACAATTTAAATAGAGTTACATTTTTGGACCGTATACGGACAGTTATTCCATCAACGTGAGGTATCCCGGCGGCTGTTTTTATATCTGGGTCTCCCACTGAACGTATTTAGATGTGCTCTACAATATGGAGCAGGCTTTCTGTGGGCACCCCCTCCAGTCCGGCTGGGCCCCCCTCAAGCCCAGGTCCAGGACAAAAGGTCCAGTTGTCCCCTCTTATTGGAGGCCCTGAGTGATAGGCTTATGGTCAATAATATGGAAATGTACCAATTTATTGACTTTTAAAGCCTTGATTTTGTATTGTCTAATGTCTTTGAATATAATTCTTATTATATGGAACATTTATAGCTATTTTGATTGTATTATGAATTGAATGGCTAGCGTTCGCAATGTCTCGTTTCCTACGTCTCAGGGAACTGAGGTTACGTAAGTAACCAAGACGTTCCCTTACGACTCAGCACACTTGACATTGCGTAGCTATGCATATGGGAACAGAATCCCATCACGCCGCACTACTAGACATAACTTCCTAGAGAGGAAACATGGCGCCGCAGTATTGTGGGATGGCGACCAACATGAGTATGCCGCAATGAGTGATCCTCATGTTAGCCAGGAGGGGAGCACTCATAACGAATATATGAACTATAGTCATAAAGTATGAATTAACTCCTTATGAACCCAGTCGGGAAGGGAGAGGGAAGTTTATTTATAATGAAAGTGCTTGCAACTTTATGGTAAATTATAACGGCCTGACTACATGCGGTTGTGCAAATGATGGGAGCCTGTACTTAAAGGTAAGGGTATAAGTATATATACTGTATATATTTGGCTAATAAATAACAAGTGCTCTAAACAAAGAGGACTTCTGAAAAAAAAGACGTTACACCTGGGTTGTAAAACCTTGCGAATGTGTTTTGAGAGGACCATCCTGCTGCAAAACATAGGTCTTGTAAGACCACACCATTATTCTATGCCCATGAGGAGGTCATGCCTCTAGTTGAGTGTGCTTTAACACCAATTGGGCAAGTCTTACCCTGCAACTCATAAGCCAGGGTAATTGCATTGACAATCCAGTGAGAGAGGCTTTGCTTGGAGATGGACATTCCTTTTGTGTGTCCTCTATAGCATAGAAAAAGCTGATCAGATAGTCTGAACTGGAAAGTATGCCCAACATATGTATGTAGTGCCCGCACAGGGCATAACAATGCAATGATTGTTCCTCATCTGATTTAAGTGGAGGAGGGAAGAAGGCCTGAAAGTGATACACCTGCGCTTTGACGGGCATGGTTTGGACCTTGGATACATAGACATTTCCTGGGTTTGACTGGCTCTTGAAAGACCGGGGCCAAACTCCAGACATGAATTGTCGACTGATAGTAAATAAGGCCAGAGCCAGCAGTAGTGCGGTCTTAACGGAGAGCATGCACATTTCAATAGAGTCCAAAGGCTCGAAGGGGGGCCCTGTGAGAGCTTTTAGGACTAAAGTTAAGTCCCAAGTTGGGACTGTAGCCGGCCGAGGTGGGTTTAATTGTCTTGCTCCTTTAAGGAACTTTATGATTAAATCATACTTGCCTATAAAGGCACCAGCTTCATGTGTGTGATACACAGATATAGTTGCCACATACACTTTGAACGTTGATGGGGTGAGTCCTGCATCTAATCGCTCTTGAAGAAATATTAGATTTTCATGTATGGGTCAGTTTATTGGATCCTTGCCATGTAGGAGACACCAATCAGTGAACACCTTCCATTGTAGTGCATAGAGGCATCTTATGGATGGTGCTCTGGCTTGTAAAATGGTGTTCATGACTGAACGCATCAGTTCTGGTGTGTGAAGTGTGCCCCATTCAGGGGCTACACATGCAGGTTCCACAGCTGGGGCTGGGGATGCCAGATTCTGCCTTGTTCCTGAGAGGAGATCAGTGGTGATCTCAGATCCTCAGTGGTGTTTCCCATGGTGAGCAAGCTGTACAGCATCTCCATCATTTCTGGAAACCATGGCTGGTTGGACATTTCGGCACAACTAACAGAACCGTTTCCTTGTCCTCACGGACTTGTGTATAAGGCTTACAAGGAGAAATGCATATTTGCGATTTGTGTGCCATTGCATTCGTTCCCAGTGGGGCTTGGGACTTCGAATAACAGAGAGGACAGTGGGCATTCTCCACTGAGGCAAATAGATACATTTCTGCATTCTGCATTCAATATTTCCCAAATCCTCAGTACGGTATGAGGATGAATTACATGAAATCCTCAGTACAGTTTGAGGTCTCTATTCGCCTGGTATCACCCCTTAGTGTAGTTCAGTGCATTTTTAAAAGTGTTCTCCCCAGTTTGAACTGAGACGGACACTGTAGAATGGCTGATGCAGTAAATCTGTGCTGGCATAACAAAGCCACTGATTGCGGCAGTAACAGCCAATCATCGAGGTATCAGTCTCAGATGGGCAAGAACTGCATCAATGCACTTTGTGAATGAGCAAGGAGCTAGAGACAGTCCGAAGGACTGGACTTTGAATTGATACGCGGTTCCCTCGAACGTGAATCTCAAAACAAATCCTGTGACGTTGTACAATTTGGATATGAAAATATGCATCCTTCAGATCTATCGACGCAAACTAATTGTGTGGCCGTACATGCGATAAGATCAGTTTCTGAGTGATCATTCTGAATGGGCACTTGATAAATGCACGATTTAAATGTCTCAGATCCAGGATTGGCCAAAGCCTGCCATCTTTCATTAGAATAAGAAAATAATGGCTCTAAAACTCTTTTTGTGCTTGACAATTTGGCACATTCTCTATCATGTTTTTCATGCTGAGACTGTGTATTTCGGCTCGTAACACTGGCGCGTCTTCGGATGAAACCGTGGAAGACAGAACGCCAATGAAACAGGTATTTTGGTGGGAAAAATTGGATCGTATAACCATATTTTATCGTTTTTGCACCCATTCTGAAATACCCATTAGGGCTTGCCATGCATCCGCGTAATGGGCCAGAGGGCAATTTGGTTTGCTCACTGTATGATATGATGTGACACTCACTATAGGGAAGCGGTTGTGCTTTGAAGAGGAAAAAGGGGCTCTTTATTGAGAATGTGTGAGCATCTCGTGCATTTGCAAGGAATGCTGTATTCTTTTTTGCACTTATTGCATTTTTTATTGCATTTATTTGAGCGCAAGACACAGAAACAACATTTTGAACAATATTGTGAACGACAATATTCCTTTCCAGACAAACAATAATGGGCAGATGGGGAACAGTGTTTTGTGTCTCCAATCGAGCCTTTTGTGGATCAGACCCGGAGGGAACCACGGGCTCTGCTTTCCACTTAAAAGGGTTGTGCCCGTCAGGAGCACTTTTTGTGCTGATACGCAGGTGCTGATGGGGCTTTTATTCGGGTGCTGGCTCGAAACAGAGCGAGGCAAACCGGCTGTGATATACTCTGTTTGGGCATAAAGTGTCTCATAGCCTGTGACTGCTGCTGAATTGCGACTTAACACTCAGAAAACATATTTACAGAGCCACCAAAAGGCCAGCTGGAGATACTGGAGCATCCAAAAGAGTGGCTTTTTCCTTATCACTAATTTCTGTGAGGGTCAGCCATATACGGCGATCCAGAACTGCTGATGGCCTGCGTAGTGACTTTTGTGGTATGCAGTGCTAAAACTGTAGCGGTGGATCAAAGCCGTGCTTGTCCATTTGCCTGAGGAGCTTGGCTTGAAATTCCTGGAACACTGCCATTGTGTGGAATACTGATCCAGCATGTTCTGCTGCTGAGTAAGCTTTTCCCACCAGTGTGGACATTTGTTGACATGGTTTGGAAGGATGTACCTGTTACTCGCTGGGCAGAGGTGTGCCACTACCGCCTCCTCCACAGAGGGTAATTGGGCATAACGGTTTTCTTCCCCATGATCCACATTAAAGAGGATGGCGTCATATAAGATTGCATGCCAGGACTTGGATAGTTCATTATGAACTTCAGGGAAGGACTGGGCAGATTTGCGGGATGCTGTCACAGGGATCTCCCTATCAGTGGCGCATGCACGTTCCTCGCCCTTGCTGGGGGGAGGGGCAACAGCAGCATCCACTGACCACTTGCCTGATGCACCGAGAGACATAATGACATTGTCATTATTATCTCAATGTCATCGAGAACTGCTACACAAGATGAGGCCGTAGCATATTGGAAAACAATATGGAGAGATTGAGGGGCTTGCGGGGCGTGTGCAACCACAAGGACCATCTCAAAGTCATCCTGCTCGACCTCGCGGCCCCGCCATGCCTCCTCGTGTGAATCCTCGGGTATCACAAAAAAGGCGGGTGGGAGGGCGTGTGAAGCTGAATCATCCCATTCACGAGCGAAGCACTTTGAGACTCATTCCATCACATTGAGGGCAGTCTGTCTCAATGAGAGCTGACTCTGCATGGGCGCAGACCAGACAGTAAACGCAGCTCTCGTGCTGATCTGACAGCAGGATGTGCCTCTCGCACAAGGAACACTTACGGAACAACATCTTTAAAAAGACGTGAACACGTAAGAGACTCTTTTAGATATATAAATATATAAATTAATATATATTTATATTTATATCACACAGTATACAATACACAATAAACAATTGCTTTGTACACAAACCCTGCCGAAGTGCTGTGGGGAATCTGGATGCTGAGGCCAATCGGCGAGGCGGTGTGATGTTCGCCGAAACATGCAGGGGAGTGGAAAGTTTTCCCGCGAAGATTCCGCCTGATGACTCATGTATATTGACGGTGAAGGTAGAGGGCTTCTAGGCAAGAGATGATCACTGTATTGAGGAAATGGTGTCTGTGCACCTGTTTTATAGTGGACAGTTTCACGTGGGCGAAACAGGCGAGGCTCAAACACCATAGCCAATATTAGAATATTGGCGTTATTTTAGAGGTTTCAACTAGGTTGTGTATGAAGGCACTCCTCGTATGCGTAGCTACGCAATGTCAAGGGTAAGGGAACTGTGGATATAGCACACAAGTCATATGGACTACTTTTATGATGCTTTTATGTTGCTTTTATGTTGCTTTTATGATGTTTTATGGTGCCATTTTCAGAGCTTGATAGCCCTTAGGCCCCATCCACTTTAATTTCATGATAAAGAGCAGCTTGGACACCCTGCTAAACATCTATTTTGATGAGAAATCAACTAAACTTTCATATTTTGACCTCAATTTCACAGAAGAGAGTGATACGGGTTTTAAATGACAGCAGGGTGTAATGATGACATCATTTTTATTTAAATAACAATAATTGCCATGAGGTGAACCTTTTAAAATTAGATTAAACGTTGTTTTTTATAAATCCACTGGTATACTGGACAAGAATTGTATACCTGTCTCACAATCAGCATGATGCTAGTCACCACGCAGAAGTGCAATAGCAGCTCAGCCCTAGCTTGCGATTACTCAGTGGCATTGTCAGTCTCGAAGCTAATTAATTAATTTAATTGATTAATAAAATAAATTGAATGAATTTTAACAGCAGCTGTCTCACACCTCGTCAGCCAACATTCCAAACCAGTTTCAGGCATCCAAAAAGCTCTTTTGCCTGCTTGCATACCATCTGTTTGGCCTTGCGCATTGAATGGTTACGTCAATGCAGCCCTATTATGTAGGAGCTTAAGTCTTCTCACAGACACCTTAAAATGTAGGAGATGATTTAACTGTGCCATTCAAACTACCCCACAAATCAGACAAGGGCAGACACATCATTTGACTTCACTGGCCCTGAAGGTCATGTTAAACTTGACCTTACTCGCTCTTTCATCTCAGAAAATAATTCAATTGTAGCATGCGTTTTCCCAAATGGCCTTCATTGCTTTGTTACAGTGGAGTCAATCACTGTAGTTATGTCTAAGTTAACTGAGTTATGGGTAGGTGCAACAGAAAATTATATCCATGTAAAACAGCCTATTGCTTTGGAGGTTTTATGTTGCTGTGTATTGAAATGTTGTAGCCTTGGGAAGTCTAGTTATTATTGTTATTACAGAATTGAGGACAGCACAAAATTGACTTTCTCCTGTGACTTTGGTGGAACATTTAGTATGAGACAGGCAACAATAATCAATAAATGGAAACAGATTATTGAAGTTTCAAGGAGAGAATTATTAGGCAGGGTTGTCATGATACCTTAATAATGTCTTATGGAACAATACCAGCTGAAGTATCACAACACCACTCATGTTGTTTGAATAATGGGGCTGAATGATGTAGCTATTCTGTTGTATTCATTATTTAGAGTTTAATACTATTGCTATTGTTATTGTATTAAATATTATAATATCATTATGCAACATAATGCAGTTCTGAACTTCTGTATTATTGATTTAATTTCACACACACAGCGTTGAAATTCGGTCAAGTTAAACACTTTTACAGAAAAGTCGTTCAGACTGAAAGTGTTCTTGCTCTAAAAAACCTAGATGCAACATAATGAATAAAACAGTGAGCAGAAGTCTCTAGATGAAGTAAAACATTTTTTGGGGTTTGGCATCGCAGCCTAGATTTTTCATTATTTTAGAAAAGAGATTATTTATTATTATTCTTTTCATCCATCCATCTTAAACCGCTTATCCGAAGTCGGGTCGCGGGGGCAGCAGCTCCAGCAGGGTGCCCCAAACTTCCCTATCCCGAGCCACATTAACCAGCTCTGACTGGGGGACCCCGAGGCGTTTCCAGGCCAGTGTGGAGATGTAATCTCTCCACTTAGTCCTGGGTCTTCCCCGAGGCCTCCTCCCAGCTGGATGTGCCTGAAACACCTCCCTAGGGAGGCGCCCCGGGGGCATCCTTACTAGATGCCCAACCCACCTCAACTGGCTCATTTGACGCAAAGGAGCAGCGGCTCTACTCCGAGCTCCTCACGGATGACTGAGCTCCTCACCCTATCTCTAAGGGAGAAGCCCGCCACCCTTCTGAGGAAGCCCATTTCGGCCGCTTGTATTCACAACCTAGTTCTTTCGGTCATGACCCAGCCTTCATGACCATAAGTGAGGGTAGGAACAAAAATTGACCGGTAGATCGAGAGCTTTGCCTTTCGGCTCAGCTCTCTTTTCGTGACAACGGTGTGATAGAGTGAATGCAATACCGCCCCCGCTGCCCAGATTCTCCGGCCAACTTCCCGCTCCATTGTCCCCTCGCTCGTGAACAAGACACCGAGCTACTTGAACTTCTGCACTTGAGACAATACCTCCTTCCCTACCTGGAGTACGCACTCCATCGTTTTCCTGCTGAGAACCATGGCCTCAGATTTAGAGGTGCTAATCCTCATCCCAGCCGCTTCACACTCGACTGCCAAGCGTTCCAGTGATATTGTTCTTTTCATTAAGAGATTATTATCTGCACACCAGGGTAGGATTGCATTTTGCATAAGGTCTCACTTAAGTTGGGTCATAAAGTTCACACCTAGGGCTTAGTAACTACTAGTTAGTTTGTAACTAAGTCAGTGCTTAATTTGGTTGCATCAACTGTTCTTAAGGCAAGACTTAACAAGTAGGTCGTAAGCTCTCTGTAAAGTAATGCGGTCGCATATTCTGACGTTTACCTGTATTGATCCAATAAGCAGCCTTCAAATTTGTGCGCAGAAGTGTTAAAAAGCTGTGAACTTCAGTCTGATCTTGTTACGGTTGATGTTCGAACCTTGTTTGCTGATGTAACTGTCAGCTGTAATAAATTATATCCCAACTGAAATACAAACTTCATAAAAAAAGATTTAATTATTGATATATTTAGCCTGTGCAAATAACAATATTCAATAAATGTATCTAAAATGAACAAGGGGCAATAAATAAATAAAAACGAATACCGCAGGCTGGAAAAATAGACATTTATTCATTTTAATATTATATATATTTGGTATATGTTGAAACTTGACACTGGGCAGAGTACACAGGAAAGTGCTCCATTAGATCAGTTTCATGCTGAAGAAGTATGTTTTTTACATAACGTTTTCTCTCATAAATGTAAACGAGTGTAAATGCCAACACCAAATGTCGAAAGGATTGAAGTCTGTCAACCAAAACATGAGCTCATCGATGTCTTAAAATGAGTCTGCTTTTTTATTCCATCCGTTACTCCTGGTCGGAGGCTTCCATAAATATTTCGTTTATACGTAGGTTTACGTTCTAACTAAGATTAATGGTGCAATGCTTAAATATTTAGTAGTGCGTAAATTGCGATTTCGTGCCCATTTATACCACAACTAGGCTAAGCTGTAATTTACGGATAGCTGGTGCAACTGGCCTCAAGGCATGTTACTTTCGCTCTGTAAGTGGTCTCATCAGAGTGAGCATATCTTTTTAGAGTAACATTACATGAATAAACCTGAAGAGAAATATTTCAATTCAATTGAAACCTATTTGTAGTCATTACAAAACCAGAATGTGCTAAATTTGGTCAAAGTTCACTTTGTATATTTTTAGAAATATGTATTGATTTTGTTGTTGCATGACATTATGGTTTTGACTATTCAACAAAAAATTGAAACTTCTCACATTGATTTTAAAGAAAATAAATGTTCATATAAAAGGCCATGTAAAAATAGGATTATTATTTGTATTATGGCCAAAGGATTCTGGTTGTATATATTGTATGTATTGAATTATGGTAGTGTTATGGATTATATTTGTGTTTAAGGGGAGCATTTGTGTGTACAGGATCTTGAGAGACATAACTGGGTGAGAGGCCCTATTCATTAGAACTGTCCAATGTGCCATGCCACAATAGAAAACATATGTGAGACCTTCCTATACCCTTCCTGCAATCCATACAAGGATTCTAGTTATTAATCTTTACCCTGGCTCCCTCTTCTTTTCTCTACTAGCTCTTGTTATTCCTCTCTCTTTCCATCTAAAACGTCATCCTAGTCCTCTGCCTTAAATTCCTGTCTCCTTAGCAACTGATTGGTAACACTGGGCTGTTAGGACCCCTTGTTCATACCAACAAATTGTTGCATTCAAAGTTTCACTTGATCACCACGTGGCTAGGAGGTTAGCAGATAATTTGCCTGTGTCATATTCAATCATGTTCACTACTTTTTTTCACGTGATTTTGGTTTTCAACACTGGTAAAGTAAATAACCTCTTAAAAGCATAGTGGACACATAAATGAAACTTCTGTCATCATTTACTCAGCCCTCATGTTGTTCTAAACCCAGCCGTGGCCCGTGCATTTTAAGTCTAGACCTTCAATGCGATTCAGGCCATTAATAAAACACAGTTTCACAATGATTAAGACACCGTACATCATACATCACGTGGCAGTCAACTAATAATACCAATTGACATTTTAAAAACAAGTCCACACACGAAAGCCAGAACAAAGGAGGTCTAATACCAAGAAAAAGCTTTAAATTAAATTTTGCATGCAATAAATGTTGTTTCGTCAGGGTACATGGGTTAATTTTCAAAACTTGATCTGACACTGAATGCTCAAGCAGCCAAATTTACACTTAGAAAACTCCTGATGTTGCTATAATAATGCAAAAAGCACTTACCAACTTACTTGAAGTGAAAATCAGTTTTCATTTCCTGTTTAATCGCATGATCATGCAGGACATCTAAGGCTTTTAAATCCATAAGTATCTCTTTCTCAACGGCAATACCAGCAATGATTACAGCCGACTAAGATCTTGTGTTCTTCGCTTTCAAATTACATCACTTAATGCGTTATTGCATCACTCAAAGCCAGATAGCTTCGCCTTATGCCTCCTACACACTACACAAATTTCAAAGATGTTGTATTGTGGTACCATTCATATTACACAACTGTCTGTCTTGTCATGGAAGTCGAAGAGTTTTCAAATTACACTAGGCGATATGGGTGAACATATTACAAGACTTTTCACTATTGACGACTCACAGACGACTCTGCCTGGACTCCAAATTACATTTCACAACAGAGTACATGCGAGAAGTGATACGAGATACGAAAACAAATGCATGATCATATGTTATGCATTTCAGAATATGTCATGTATGTTTTTAATCGCCTAAAGGCATCATATAGTTTATTGGTTACAATATGTACAATATTTTTACAATATAAAAATTACCTCCTGAATAATCTACCAATTTGCTTACCTGACTGTCCAAGAGAATTGGCAATGTCTCTCCAAATCTTCTCTTTCTCTACCCGGTTATGATACAGTTGTAAATTTGATGTCCCCTCAAAATAACTCAACACACAGCCATTAATGTCTAAACCGCTGGCAACAAAAGTGAGTACACCCCTAAGTGAAAATGTCCAAATTGGGTCCAATTAGCCATTTTCCCTCCCCGGTGTCATGTGACTCGTTAGTGTTACAAGGTCTCAGGTGTGAATGGGGAGCAGGTGTGTTAAATTTGGTGTCATCACTCTCGCACTCCCTCATACTGGTCACTGGAAGTTCAACATGACACCTCATGGCAAAGAACTCTCTGAGGATCTGAAAAAATTATTATTGCTCTACATAAAGTTGGCCTAGGCTATAAGAAGATTGCCAAGATCCTGACACTGAGCTGCAGCACGGTGGCCAAGACCACACAGCGGTTTAACAGGACAGGTTCCACTCAGAACCGGCCTCGCCATGGTCGACCAAAGAAGTTGTGTGCACGTGCTCAGCGTCATATCCAGAGGTTGTCTTTGGGAAATAGATGTATGAGTGCTGCCAGCATTGCTGCAGAGGTTGAAGGGGGTTAGCCTGTCAGTACTCAGACCATATGCCGCACACTGCATCAAATTGATCTGCATGGCTGTCATCCCAGAAGGAAGCTTCTTCTAAAGATGATGCACAAAAAAGCCCGCAAACAGTTTGCTGAAGACAAGAAGACTAAGGACATGGATTACTGGAACCATGTCCTGTGGTCTGATGAGACCAAGATAAACGTATTTGGTTCAAATGGTGTCAAGCGTGTGTGGCGGCAACCAGGTGAGGAGTACAAAGACAAGTGTGTCTTGCCTACAGTCAAGCATGGTGGTGGGAGTGTCATGGTCTGGGGCTGCATGAGTGCTGCCGGCACTGGGGAGCTACAGTTCATTGAGGGAACCATGAATGCCAACATGTACTTTGATATAATGAAGCAGAGCATGATCCCCTCCCTTCAGAGACTGGGCCGCAGGGCAGTATTCCCGCATGATAACGACATCAAACACACCTCCAAAACAACCACTGCCTTGCTAAAGAAGCTGAGGGTGAAGGTGATGGACTGGCCAAGCATGTCTCCAGACCTAAACCCTATTGAGCATCTGTGGGGCATCCTCTAACGGAAGGTGGAGGAGCACAAGGTCTCTAACATCCATCAGCTCCGTGATGTTGTCATGGAGGAGTGAAAGAGGACTCCAGTGGCAACCTGTGAAGCTCTGGTGAACTCCATGCCCAAGAGGGTTAAAGCAGTGCTGGAAAATAATGGTGGCCACATAAAATATTGATACTTTGGACCCAATTTGGACATTTTCACATAGGGGTGTACTCACTTTTGTTGCCAGCGGTTTAGACATTAATGGCTGTGTGTTGAGTTATTTTGAGGGGACAGCAACACTGTCAATTTACACTGTTATACAAGCTGTACACTCACTACTTTACATTGCAGCAAAGTGTCATTTCTTCAGTGTTGTCACATGAAACGATATAATAAAATATTTACAAAAATGTGAGGGGTGTACTCACTTTTGTGAGATACTGTACATGATAACTTATTTCGGCATTAGCTAGCTAGCCAGCTTTATCAATAACTGTTAGCTGAATTTGGTGGATGATGACAGTAGCTGTTTATAAAATAGACTGTACATTATAAATATGTTAACACAATTCAGTATTGATTCTATCACAACTGTGATTTTAACATATCGATGTGCTATTGTTTTATAATAATAGATTTTCTGTATAACCAAGTTACGTTACACAAATGAATGTGTCTTTTTGCATTATTTGAACATTGTCTAGCATTTATTGTATGTGTTATTGTAGTTTATCTGGCTGAATAATTACAGATTAACATTGACAATAACCTGACTTTAAGTAGAAAGAGAAGATTGTTGAAATTATTTGAAAGTTATGAAGCAAAGTAGCTTACAATTCGTCAGCATTAGCAGGCAAGATCAAGTTAGTTAAAATTACACAGATCAATCCTTATGGCAGTATACTTCACATGCTTTGCTGTTATGTAAACTTAGCTTTCCAATAAGAAGAATGGCAATTCAGGGGCGGTTTTGATCCCCAAAATGAACGAAGGTCCCTACAGGAATCAAATGCCCTGCCAATGTTCACAAACAGGAGCAGGTGTTATTATACTGCACTACTGGCAGCATGAGATGTTTTTTATACCTTGCCACCGCAGTCATAAGTCTTGCATTACATCTCTCTTTATCTGGTCTTCTTGGATACACCAGGTGTCCATGAGGTTCAGATGAACTCTTGGCCTTGCACCTCATGACCTGATCTTTGTATCCCCCTACCTAGCCAGGATATCACACTTTATATTTTTTCAGGCCTCAACTCCGGCATTGACACTATTCTACCTTTCATCTCCTAAATTATTAGTTTTTTATTAAAAGGAAGCCTCTCTAAATAGTCTCACCACTGATCATGACTGTCTGCCGTCACTCAACTGAAGACAGCTTTGGTCGAACAACAAGACCTCTGGCTTGTGGCTCATAAAAAGAAGCAGAGAAGTTTCCACTTCCTCTGCATTTATTCAGCAAGCATCTCTGGAGTGTCTGCAGCAGAAAGTATAGGTCCCCACAGCTCAATACTGAAGCGGTAACCTAGAGAAAAAGACACACGTGAGATGAATTTCTTAACTCAAAAGGTAGCCACGGGTCATGGGCAGAGAAAGAGTCACACTAACTTTCAGAGAGGTATGACTGCTATATCTGAGCAAATATTCATAAATCAGTCGATATTTGGCAATTTTGAGATTATTAGCATCTACCGAAACAGGCTATTCAATGACACTGCATATTAAGTGTTGCCTGCTGATGCTGTTATTAATGCATTGATTATTGATGAATCAATGTGCTTTTCCAACCGATCTGGTTTACGATTTTCATCCAGCGGATGAAAAAACATGCAAAAAAATAAAATTAAATAATCCAATTGATGAATCCAATTGACATTTTTCACTCTCACTAGTTTTTTTTATTTGTGTACTGACAATGTTTTTTTAATTTGTATTTCTTTCCCCGCTTGTATACATCTCACGTCTCGACTGCGTGAATTCGTTTTCCCCACTGTGTTTTACACAGATTAATGCATCAATCTCAGATCTCTGCTGATCATGAACAACATCGAACGACATCGATCTCAAACCCTCGCCGTTCAAGATCAACCATAACAATGACAACAAACAATTGCGGTAAATCATGGCATCCTCTCATGTTATTTCTTCCTGCATTACATGCCACATCTAGCTTCTTTCATCAGCAGTGAGGGGTTTACATGCGATAAATGTAAGGAATTAGTCATGCTGACGGAGAAGGTTAATGAGCTAGAGACATGCATCCGAAAGCTAGAAGAGGTCAGTGAGAAAGAGAAGTCGGTAGATACTGTTTCGGATGTGGTTAGTACAGTGAGCAACACACACACTTTGGTTCCCGCTGAAGAACCTCCGCAGCAGGGCGTCTCGGCATCGATTCTCACCACTCAGTGATGCACCCACTGAGAATCATGTTGAAAGAGCCTTATTAATTGGTGATTCTATTGTAATGAACATGGAAATAGAGACTCCAGCCACTATTGTTAAATGCATTCCTGGGGCTCTGGTGTCTGACATCAGATCAAGTGCTGGTTAATGCTAAACATAGATTTTCTAAATATGTTATTTATGTCGGCATTTATGATGTCTGGCTCCACCAGTCAGAGATCACTAAAGATATTGTTAAAGAGGTGTGTGAACTTGCAAATATGATGTCAGACACTGTAATATACTCTAGCCCCCTCCCTGCTCATCATGGTGACAAGGTTTATAGTAGATTAGTGTCACTGAATGGCTGGATGTCTGAGCAGTGTCCGGAGAATAGTATAGGATTTATAGAGAGTTTTTGGGGTAGACCTGACCAGCTAGAGGGACAGACTCCATCCCTCCAGGGAAGGTGCCTCTCTCCTCTCTGGTAATTTGGCTCATAGTCTTAACAGTAATAGTATTTGACTAACTGGGACCCAGGTCATGAGGTAGACAAACCGGCTAATCCAAACATCTTCTAGCTGCTTTGAGACGTCACACAGTTCACATAAACTACAGCACATAGAGACTTTATCACCTAGATATCATATATAGACTGTGTCTGTTCCCCAAACTACCAAACACAAACCCCTGTCATTCAGGTAGAACTATTCTTTCGACTACTAAAGATAGCTTCAATTACAATCTTCCAGAATGGTCTCACATACTAAAAAGCCAAAAGGTCTAGAAAAACTTGATGTAATAACAGAAAATATAAATACAGTCTACCATGCTTGAGTGTCGACCCCATCGAGTAAAGTAAATTCAAGAAAAATGCCCTGCACCATGGTACAATGATCAAACTCATGCTCTCAAGAGAGCAGCTGGGAAAATGGAGCACAAGTGGAGGAATACAAAATTAGAGGTAGTTTGCAGTATATGGAAGGATAGAATCATATTCAGCATATTTAGCAAACTCATAGAAAATAACCATGAATAAAGCATCGTCTGAACCAGATATTCAGTAGCAGCACAATAGTAATGACTTCATGAATTACTTTACTGAAAAAATTGAAATAATCAGAAATAAAATAGGAACTATGCAATCAACTCACACAGCACCTCAGAAAACAGTGTCTCATAATTTTCCCAATGAGCAACTTCTATCTTTCACTGTCATAGGTCATGAAGAGCTAACAAAACTTCTCAAAAATTCAAAAGTCACAACAACATGTTAGATCCAATGCCAACTAAAAAGTGGTATTCCTTGGAATCTCAGAACCTCTTATTAATATTATTAACTCCTTGCTATCCTTAGGACATGTCCCAAGGAACGTTAAAATGGCAGTTATCAAACCGCTTATTAAGATGCCACAGCTTGACCTTGGAGAATTTGCTAATTATAGACCGATTTCTCAAATTTATGTCGAAAATACTAGAAAAGGTAGTGTCAGGATTTAGGCCCCATCACTGCACAGAGACTGCACTTATCAGAGTTAAAAATTATTTGCTCTTATCATCTGATCGTGGCTGCATTTCTCTTCTAGTGCTTTTAGGAATTAGTATTGCATTCGACACAATAGATCACGACACTCTCTTGAATAGGCTGGAGAATTATGTTAGTGGACTTGCATTAGCATGGTTTAGGTCCTATTTATCAGACTGCTACCACTTTGTATGTGTAAATGAGGAATTGTCAAATCAAACAAAAGTTAAGTATGGAGTGCCACAGGGATCAGTTTTAGAGCCTCTGCTTTTCTCCATGTATATGCTTCCCCTGGGAGATATTATCAGGAATCGTGGAATAAGTTTCCACTGCTATGCCGACGATACCCATCTTTATACCCAACAAAAATTCACAAGTCTCCAAATTAGCAGAGTGTATCAATGAAATTAAAGATTTGATGGCCAGAAATTTCCTTCTACTCAATTCCGGCAAAACAGAGGTACTAATTATTGGACCAAAAATCTCTAATAATAAGCCGCTAAAATATAATTTGACTCTCGATGGATGTATTGTTATGTCGTCTTCTACAGTGAAGAAATTGGGTGTTATATTTGATACCAATCTGTCCTTTGCTAATCTAAATTCCAGTATTTGTAGAACAGCATTCTTCCACCTTCAAAATATTGTTAATTTATGACACTTGCACTCTGTTGCTGATGCTGAAAACTAATTCATGCGTTCATGACCTCAAGACTAGATTATTGTAATTCATTACTGGGAGGATGTCCAGCAAGTTCAATAAATAAACTTAAATTGGTTCAAAATGCAAATGCCAAAGTGCTGGTTAGAACCAAGAAATATGATCATATTAGCCCCATTTTATCGTTGTTACATTGGCTACCAGTTAAATTTCGTATTAATTTATAAATTCTGTTAACTATATACATAGCTTTTAATGGTCTAGCTCCACAGTACTTAAGTGATCTTCTGATACGCTATATTCCAACACGTTCTTTACGATCACAAATTCTGACCTATTAATAGTTCCTAGAATATCAAAATCCTCAAAAGTTGGTAGATAATTTTCCTATTTGGCTCCTAAACTATGGAATAGTCTCCCTAACACTGTTTGGGATGCAGACACACTCACTTAGTTTAAGTCTAGACTAAAGACTCAACTATTTAGCCAGACATACACCTAATTTATCCATAAACATATTAATAGAATGTGGTGGAGGGGGCCTGGGTACCACCCCTGGAGTCGCAAGTTAGAATATTTTCGAATACAAACATTTTCTTACTTTTCTTGGTATACAGCTTGATTGAAAATGACAACCAACAAAAATATTATGCTGCTAAGAGATATTTACCTTGATTTTTTTGTTTTCTTCAAACGTCACTTGTCTCATATTTCATTTCAAGCATCTATTTTACAGATGGTTGACTTTATACAGGGAAAAACTGTTTAGCATGGTGGAAATTACGCCACAACTGTGGGACAGTCTTTATTTATTTTTTATATTTTTATCTTAGAGCATTTAATAATTTACATACAATTTTGAAATGGCTTATGTTCATTTAACATTTAATTGATTTTCATTGTTTAATATTGAAAGTCTGAGTCTTGGATAAGACTAAAACAATAAAATCTATACAATAAAGGCTTTTAAAAATAAAACGATTAAAAGGCCAGGTGAAAAGTTTTGATGTCAGTTTTATTACTTTATTACCTTAATATATTTTTTAAAAAAATCAACCCTTTGGACATGAAATTGCCTGAAGAGGAAGGAAACCATATTATACATTGATAAAGGGACCCGAGCCATTCGGTATCTAAGGACCAGAAAATAACTGAGACTTGGAGGTACGCTCTTGTGACTTGGGACAGTAAGAAACCATCTAGCAACCACATAGAATAAAAAAGCACATAGCTTATAACACCGTAGCAACTGCAAAGCAATGCCCTAACACAATAATTGGGACTTTTGCACAGGCAAGAACCAATCAGCAATTTGTTGCACATCTCCCTTACTTTATACAAAGCAGTCACTTACTATTAATCTGTATTATGTATATACTGTATTGGCATTATTTAGGCCAGCCACCACCATGCTTTGTAGATATCATCATCTGCCATTGGAAAAACTCCTATCGGTTGGTCACTAATTGAATACAGTATTTAGACTGACATATTTATCTGAAGAATCATCACCATCAACTAACAGCCGCATAACTAATGCCATTTATAACTCAATAATATGCATCCACATTCTTTGAATTGAACCTTTGCCCTTTGACCTCAGCTTTGCCCTTTAATTCCTAAATAATTTATCGCCTTTTAAATCTCTTTCTAGAACATCTCATGCTATGTTTCTCGTCTTCTGGTATTCTACTGGCAGGCTTGTTCAGCAAGATCACTTGAATGGCTGTTGCCATAGAGACCAGAGTGGTGGTAGGGGGGGCCTGTTTCCCTCTGCCTAGGTGGATGAGGTGAAGAGAGAGCGATGTTAAGAGCATAAAAGCGAGGGAGAGTGAGAGAGAGGAGTAATGAGGCAGTGTTTTTCAGCTAATCGCTGTTACAGTGTATGTGTGAAAGTGCAGTGGTGAGATCGTGTGTGTTGATCTATCTTGAAATGTGGTCATGGGTTTGATTGTTTGCAGCATTTAAGGAATAGTTTACCCCAAAAGATTAATTCTGTCATCATTTACTCACCCTCATATCACTCAAAACATGCATGACATTCGTTCTTCTGTTCTTTCCATACAAAGAAGGCAAATGGTGACTGAGGCTGTCAGTCCCTAACATCTGCCTAATTTCTCCCATTGTGATCCATCAAAGAAATCAGCATAAGGGTGAATAAATGATGAAAGAATTTTCTTTGTTGGGTGAAATATTCCTTTAAGACTTCAGCATGAATTTTAATTGAGCACACTAAATTTAAAAGAGAATATATTTGCACCTCATGTGACCTGAACAAGAGGTTTTCCTGTGTGAGAAATGCATGAGTGTGTTTGTACATGTGTGGGTGGCAGCTGTAGCTGAAAAAGGCTCAATGCCTGATTGCTCATTTAAAGCACTATCTCAGATTCTCTCACTCAAAAACACATACACAATGACACACATTCTCACTAGTCAACCCAACCTAGCACAGACTGACAAGATAAGTACCATAGCACATCAGTTCTCTTGTTGCCGTCTCTCAGGAAGATATAGTGCATATTAATAAAACTATCATGGGCTTGTCAAACGTCTTATGATTAACCTGTGATAATTATGAAGTCCTTTAGTTTGGCACTCAGCTGACATGGGAAGACACAACACACCATCACAGACTTTTTGTTGTTGTTGCTGTCTCTTGTGCGCATCTTTACCTCTGTAGTGCTGCCAGCAATTGGCAATGTTACAGTGCTGTCAGCATACTGATCCACTCCACCTGCAAACCCAAAACAAGGCAGAATAAGTGCCAAAATGAACACAGCTCTAGTTGGAACAGTGGTCTAGTAAATCGACATATGTGTACCCAGATGTGGGAGATGCTGGTTTGAATCCAAATCCTGTGCTCTCGCAAAATCATATTCATAATCACAGCAGTATCATCTCTCCCCCACTTTAACGAGAGTAGAGTTGTGGCGTAGTGACACGATCAGAACGGGGAAAAAAGACATTGTATTGACAGTAAACCATAGCAGAGATATAGAGTCAATAACCATTTACGTAATTTTCATCCATCATTTTCATCTTTCCAGAAAAACCGAAGCAAATTGGACTAGGACATTTTTATACATAAATTGTCCATTCTATTGTAAAAATGTAAATTCTGTTTTAAAATTAAGAAAAATCTAAAGTAAATCCCCCATATCCCCATATAATATTAAATACTGTTCTGAGCCATAAGGCCTCCAAACGTTCTATATGACAAAAGTCTGGAATAATGTTCAGATTTTGCTGTTTGGGAAGGAAATTGGTACTTTACTTCACCAAAGTGGCATTCAACTGATCACAATGTATAGTCAGGACAATACTGGTGTAAAAACAGCACCATCACTATTTGAAAAAAGTCATTTTTGATCAAATCTAGACAGTCCCCATTTCCAACAGCCATCATCACTCCAACACCTTATCCTTGAGTAATCATGATAAATTGCTAATTTGGTACTAGAAAATCACTTGCCATTAATATCAAACACAGTTGAAAGCTATTTGGTTCGTTAAATGAACTTAACATCATCTTTGTGTTTGTTTTTGAGTTACCAAAGTATAAAATAGACTGGCATGTCTTAAGGTCAATATTAGGTAAAAAATGGCAAAAAAGAATCAGCTCTCTAGAAACTCGTCAGTCAGTCGTTGTTTTGCTATACAATGCTGGAAATTGACAAAAAAATACTGAAGATTTCATACAAAGGTGTACACTACTGTCTTAAAAGACAAAGCACAACTGGCTCTAACAAGAACAGAAAGAGATGTGGAAGGCCCAGATGTGCAACTAAACAAGAGGATAAGTACATCAGAGTCTCTAGTTTGAGAAATTGATGCCTCACATGTCCTCAGCTGACAGCTTCATTGAATTCTACCCGCTCAAAAGTTCAGTGAAAAGAAAGGTGAAATTATTAGGTATGAAAGGCAAAATGGTTTTATGCTGCTGCAAGATAATCCTCAATTTCTCAGTCATTTTTGTATTGTAATTTGGAGTTACGATTGGATGGATTGCATCCTGTGAGTCAGTTTTTCTTCAGAAAAAACAAAAAAAAAAACAAAACAGGAAATATGTTGTGCCCCAAGAAAAAGAACTATTGACTGTCTTACATTAGACCTTTCTCACAGACTGTGATGATGTGTTTCTGCCTTATTTAGCAGCGTAAATCTAGAAAACTATTTTATATGATATTTTTTTAAATGTTGAGTGTAAGTTTATAACATTATGCATTGTGTTATATTACCCTGGGTCTTAATCCACCGCTCTCTATTGGTTTTTTTCATCTGGAAATACTGTTGCATGAATAATACTGCATTTTTTTCTTTTGCTCTTGGAACAAATGGGTAAGTGAAAATAATATTTGCTGTGATATCCCATTCACTCCCATTCATCACTGTCGAAGTTTACCCTGCAATCATTTTCTTCCACATTCCAAATCCCAGAATGGTTTTCGAAAGGTCTATTGAGGCATTTAATGCAGCCAGTATTTGCCAAGGTTTTGTTTATCACCTTTGACAAATAGTCTAGTCATTTCTCAGCCACTTGGAGCAACTTGGAGCCTGGGAATTGATTTTGTGGCTGCCAGATGGTGAATTAATTTTACGTTCTGGTTCTTGTATTCCCATTTAAACATGTTGCTTATTTGGAGATCCACAGTATACAAATTAGGTTTGGGCTGCACAACATCAACATGTGTTGTTTTCCCAGCAGTAATCCAGTTTTAAAGAGCAAGGAAATATAATCATTGTTGTAATACAAATGTAACATTATTTTAAAACAAATAATACATCAGTTACGTTCATATGAAGCAGATTTGCATATAGCTCTTTCAAAATGTTAATTAACAACAACAAAAAATCCTGCCCTGCAAACCTCAAGATAAATGAGTTTGAAATGTGTCGTACTAAATCTACAAATCTGTGAGCAAAAAGTTTGAGAACAAAAGCACTGATGAACAAAAACAAGGTGAAAACAGTGACTTCTCCTTGAGGAATGTGTAAACATACACTGGCGTGCATAAATGAGATGGATGTTGTTGTTGGTTATGAGGGTGTTGTACAGAGATCATTTGCGGTTCATTGGCGGCTATATTGAGATGTAACATCTTTCCTAATTATCTCCACTGAGAGTCCATGTTTAATTGGAGCCCAGTTGCATGAAGACACACATGCACACACACATAAATTAAACACTTTACATAAAACATATGCTAGCTCAACATAAACATAATAACAGACTGGGATTAGGAAGCTAATTTCTGAAAATGCACTTTGACATCATTGGGAGGCAACAAATTGTAATGAAAGGAATTTCTCTCTGTTGCTCTGTCTCTGCGGATAAGTTTCTTAGTCCTGTTTTTAGCATCTGATTTTACATTTTCTTGCACAGGTGCCCTATTAACTGGGGCATAGCTCCCCACCCTTTCTATTTCTCTGGACAAACACAGTACGCTGTGATTGAGTTCAAAAGGAGTAGAACTGTGAAGTCATACAACCACACTGTGTTAGAATTGCCACTTAAGTTTGATCCATGGTTTCAGTTTGACTGTCGCAATTCCCAAAATAGTTCCTCTGTAAATGAAACTTTGGAAATCCAAATGATGTGGAGCACAAAAAAAGAGTTATTGTGCAGAATGTCCTTGCAATTCTTTTCCATAGTCCATATGATTTGTGTGCCATATTCAAAATCCTCTGAAGCCATACGACAGCATATTGTGAGGAACATATCAATAAGTAATTGCATTCTAATTTTAAATTTTGCACTTCAAGACATGTCACGGCAGGTCAATGACATTTCTACTTGTCTTGTGTCTGATCGTCTTTGATGTCGATCCTGGTGTTATGTGTCCTCATGATACTTGCCGATACTTGAAGCTTTTTTACTTATATTAGGAGCTTGACAGCATCCAACAGCTTTCATTTTCAAAAACTGAAAAAGAGCAGCCAGGACATTCTACAAAATTGCTCCATTTGTGTTCTACGGAACAAAGAGCAGCATACATGTTTTGAACAACATGAGGGTGAGTAAATGACAGAATTTTCATATTTGGGTGAACTGTTCCCTTTAAATCTTATTAAAAACAAACCAATCCAAACATATTAGCAAGTAATAGGATGACAGCACCAATTATAGATGATCAAAAGCAGTTCCAAATGAAAATTTGAGAGGAGCCCTTGCCCATCACATCATTAAGAAAATATAATCAATACTTCCTGCATCACTGATCTCACCCCAAATGTATTTCTATAACTTAGTTTGGGAGGGGGAGCTTGTAACTCAAATCAAGTCTCGATCTTGAGTTCCTCGACTGCAGATAGCAAGCCAAACCTGTTCTCCTTTATCACGTCCTAAGATTACACGAACAAGTGAGCTCATGTAATCACATAAACATTTTCACTTACTTGATATAAAAAAAGTTATAAAGGTAAATGGCAAAATCAACTCTTTAATAACCTACCTGTTATGTGATTATGTGAAGCAATGTTCCGGGTTCAATACAAGTTAAACTCAACCAACACTATTTGTTGAATAATTTTAATTACTACAAAAATGTAATTTAAACTCATCCCTTATTTATAAAAATAATTTATGGTTACAGTAAGGAACTTACAATGAAAGTGAATGGTGCCAGTTCATTAACATTAAAATACACACACACAAATACACTTTTTAAAGTATTGTCAAAAAACACAAACATTATATGTGTTATCATGATTTTAGTGTGATCAAATCAGGGATTTACTGCAATTACGGTATTTACCAGATTATAGTTACCTGTTACATCGTCATGACAACAAAGTTGTAATATTGGATTAAAATTAGTAAGGTTAGTAAGCGATTTTATCATCAAGTTAACACATATCATGTCTAGTGGCTAAAATTTTGAAACAGTGTATATTATAACATTTATGGACTGGCCCCATTCACTTACATTGTAAGTGCTTACTTGCAACCACGATTTTTTCTTCTTCTTTTCCTAAAATAAATGCAGGATGAGTCAAAATTATTTAAAACTAAAATTATTCCATAAATTCGGTCGATTAAGTTTAACTTGTATTAAACCAGGAACTTTTTAATGAAGTCAAGTCATTTTTATTCATATAGCGCCTTTCACTACACACATAGTTTCAAAGCAGCTTTACAGAAAATCAGACATTAACAGAAGATACAACAGTAATATCTATGATGTCTGAGTCATCATTGTGTAGTTTGATGAAATACGATTGTGAATTGTGTTTAAATTAAGTAATTAAATAATAATTATATTTATAACCCCAGTGAGCAAGCCAAAGGCGACTGTGGCAAGAAACACAAAACTGTTGGTTAATGTGGGGGCCAGTTCCCCTCTGGCTAACATCATGAATATAATGGCAATATTTCTTGTGCATAGTGCAAGTCATGGTTTAAAATTATTAAACTAAGTAAGTGTTAAGGGTCAGTGTTTAAAAAAGATTTTGTTTGACCTGTAAGATTAATGACTAATGTCTTTGAAATTAATCCTGTATTAACTGCAAACGTTCACATAGATGCAATTGTCCTTGTTAGTTGGCTGATGAAGGGTTTTGTTGGCAATTCATTGATAGTCTATGTATTCCATGAGACCGAGGTGATGCGGGCAGAGATCAATGAGGTGCATCGCAGTTCAACCTGGCTGCTAATTTTGGTGAGGTCTATCATAAATCCAAGGTTCAGCCAATGACATATATCCCATGTCTTATTGTTGGAGTTGGCATCAGTTCATGGCTGGCACCATCTTCTATTAGTCATTATCACACAGTGACAAGTAGCAGTGGAGTCTGACACTAAGCAGGAACGGTGCTGGATCCAGCCGGTTCTGGTGAACTCAGGATAGGAGTGCCGAGGTTGAGACAGGGAAACAGATAAAATAATATTAGTATAGATGCCATTCAATTTATTGCAGAGTTATAGATTATGATCACTGTTTCTGGTTCCGGCGGACTAAACTAAAGCACACTAATTGTGTGGTGAAGAATAAATTAGGTGTATGCCTGACTAAATAGATGAATCTTTAGCCTCGACTTAAACTGAGTGAGTGTATCTTCATCCCGAACAGTGTTTGGGAGACTATTCCATAGTTTAGGAGACAAATAGGAAAAGGATCTACCAACTTTTGTGGATTTTGATATTCTAGGATCTATTAACAGGCCAGAATTTTGTGATCGTATTGAATGTGACAGAATATAGCATGTCAGAAGGTCACTTAAGTACTGTGGAGCTAGACCATTAAAAGCTTTGTATATTTAACAGAATTTTTAAATGAATACGAAATGTAACATTTAGCCAATGTAATGATGATAAAAATGGGGCTAATATGATCATATTTCTTGGTTCTTGTCAGCACTCTGGCTGCTGCATTTTGAACCAATTGACGTTTATTTATTGATCTGGACATCCTCCCAGTAATGCATTACAATAATCTTGTCTTGAGGTCATGAACACATTAATTAGTTTTCCGGCATCAGCAACAGAGTGCAAGTGTCGTAACTTAGCAATATTTCTTAGGTGGAAGAATGCTGTTCTACAAACATTGGAAATTTGATTTTCAAAGGACAGATTGGTATCAAATATAACACCTAAGTTCTTCAGTGTTGAAGATGATGTAACAGTACATCCATCGAGAGTCAAATGATATTTTAGCGGCTTATTTTTAGAGTTTTTTGGTCCAATAATTAGTACCTCTGTTTTGTCGGAATTGAGTAGAAGGATCTTTCTGGCCATCCAATTCATTGATACACTCTGCAAATTTGGAGAATTGTGAAATCTCATCAGGTTTTGAAGAAATACAAAGTTGGGTATAAAGATGGGTATCGTCGGCATAGCAGTGGAAACTTATTCCACGATTCCTGATAATATCTCCCAGGGGAAGCATATACATGGAGAAAAGCAGAGGCTCTAAAACTGATCCCTGTGGCACTCCATACTTTACTTTTGTTTGGTTTGACAATTCCTCATTTACATAGACAATGTGGTAGAGGTCTGCTAAATATGACCTAAACCATGCTAATGCCACGCCACAAATTCCAACATAATTTTCCAGCCTATTCAAGAGAATGTCGTGATCTATTGTGTTGAATGCAGAACTAATATCTAAAAGCACTAGAAGAGAAATGCAGCCACGATCAGATGATAAGAGCAAATCATTTGTAACGCTGATAAGTGCAGTCTCTGTACTGTGATGAGGCCTAAATCCTGACTGAAATTGTTCATATATACTATTTCTCTGAAGAAATGAACATATTTGGGAGGACACTACCTTTTCTATTATTAATAACATAAATGGGAGATTTGTCTATAATTAGCCAATTCTCCAGGACCAAGCTGTGGCTTCTTAATAAGCAGTTTGATAACTGTCATTTTAAAGTTTCTTGGGACATGTCCTACGAATAGCGAGGAGTTAATAATATTAAGAAGAGGTTCTGAGATTACGGGGAATACCTCTTTTAAGAGCTTGGTTGGTATTGGATCTAACATACATTTTGTGGCTTTTGATGTTTCGATAAGTTTTGTTAGCTCTTCATGACTTATGACAGCAAAGGATTGAAGTTGCACGTGAGGAAATTTCCGAGACATTGTTTTCTGAGATGCTGTGACAGATGATTGCATAATTCCAATTTTATTTCTGATTATTTAAATTTTATCAGTAAACAAATTAATTCTTTAGTTACTACTAGTTGTAGTCATTACTATTGTGCTGCAACATAATATCTGGTTCTGTTGAGGCTTTATTCCTAACCAATTTAGCCACAGTACTGAATAAACACTTAGGATTGTTGTGGGTATTTTCTATGAGTTTGCTAAAATATGCTGACCTGGCAGCTTTTAATGCCTGTCTGTACCTTCAGATACTATCCTTCCATGCACCGTGATATACCTCTAATTTTGTATTCTTCCACTTGATCCGAGATGTCATCACTCTGCGGTAGAATTTCTGAAGTATCAACATCAACTCCATATGACAGAATTAAATCTAGCGTATGATTATGGTGATGAGTTGGTCCTGTTACATTTTGTTTATTTGGAATAATTACAATTGGAATTCTAACATGTTCCAACAATGCGGACAACATAATCAAACAGTAAATCAGTACATTTTATTTTTGAATGTAGAAAATAGTAAAACTATAATATAACAATGTAATAAATATTATGTGACATCCTTTTCAAAAAGTCTATTCCATCAGTATGTTTGTTTTTTATAAAGCTAACTCCCTAATGACAAAAAGAACATCCAATTGTTTGTGCCATGCAAATAAGTTTAAACAGTTTTTTTTATATCTTCTAAAAATGAAAAGGATATAACATTTCCAGAAGAAATGTGCATTGCATTCTGGTATATATAATGTATATACTGTACTGTATATATGCAATATAATGTCTTGAAGTGAGTCTTGAATCTGGTTTATAAGTAGACTTCCTCAGTTGTGTTTTGTGTATTTGTGTAGGTGTGCACATAAGCAAATACTTTCTCAGGCTTATCAATAGAACCCATGGAGATGATGTATGGTGTGAGTAGACATTTGTCTGAGTTTGATTATTAGTATGTGTATGTATGGTTTTGTTTTGGTGGTCTAAGAGGACATTTTCTTTTACTAACGATGATATTATGCTAACGGTGGTTTATGAGGATATCCCTAAAGCCCCCATAATTCAAACAGCTTAAAAAATATACTGAACAAAGTTTTAAAAAAAAATTAAAAATACCAAAAGGTTTCTGTGAGGGTTAGGTTTAGGGGACAGAATAGATATTTTGTACAGTTTAAAAATTATGTCTATGGACAGTCCTTGTAAACTACAAATACCAACATGTGTGTGTGTGTGTACGTATTTATAGGTGAATGCAATGTGTACATGTATAGGTGAGTTTATGCGTGATCCTGTCACCATTCCTCCAAGACTCTCATAGAATACATGTAGGGTGTAGTTGGCAGATCTCATACAAACCCTGCATCCCTCTGTTTTCTCTCACTTCAGCTCTCTCTGTCTCTCTCTCTCTGTAAACTAGGCCACTGAAATGTGCTTATGAAGGAGCTGACATATTATGGATAGGATGAAAAATCATGGTTGTCAATGCTCATGTTACTAGGCACACACACACACACACACACACACACACACACACACACACACACACACACACACACAAACACACATAATGTAGAAACAATAATAGAAATAATTGCAATGGTTACTGATTTTCTTTTATAACTTTTACAAAAGATTTGGTTTGACATTTATTTAAATTGAACCATAATTATTTTTGCATTTGCCTTTAAGATCTCATGAAATTGGTTGTTGAGCACAGTTTTCTTTCTTGTGTTGATGTATTTCCTATAGAAACAGGAAGTTGTAACTGGACATATTGATTACCTCTTCCCCTTTTTTTAACTTGCCGATTATCTTTAGTTTACATTACAGCCATAAACATGATTTGCTACCCGTTACTGCTAGTCAGGAGTAGGTGGTATTTGGGAAGGGACATTCTCATTCTACACTAAAAAAATTTGGTAACCTGTAATCGTTACCTAAACAAGGATCTATTTCTGCTTGCTCTAACTCATAAAAACGACTTTCATTGTTGTAACCTTTGTCTGGTTGATTTTGTCAGATTAAATAAAATTTTTGACATGAGTAAAACCAGTTCATTCAGATGTTACCACACATTTTAGGTTACCTGACGAAATGTTTTTTATGTTGTAGAGGGCATCTGATTGGACAAAATTGTCATCAATATTGTTGGTCTGTTTTCTCAGAACAGAGGGTTATTCCAGAAAACAAGGTTAACTTACCGTGAACCCTGACCTCTCGGTTGATTAACCCAAAACCTGCGTACTCGCGGTATGTGGTTTCCAGAACACCTGCGTGGGGTTAGTTCACTGAACTGTGAGTTTGACTGTAAACTAGCATTATAAAGTTGTCCTCAATTGTAATAGCGATAGGAGCTGCATCGGTTTAGGTCTGAGACTTGACAGAAAGTATACCGAATCTTTGTGTGAATTTTTTAATTAATAAAGCCATAAACTTTTACTGCGCAGGTTCATTTTATTTTACTGTATGTCATGTGAACTGAATGTATTTCCTTTTTTTAAATACCACTTGATGTACCCAGTTTTACATAGAATCAACTTAGAATTATATCACTTTTAAGTTCCCATAGTTGCTGATGAAGTCATTGTATTAATAGACCCTTTTTCAATTGTAGGATCTCCCACAGTGCTCATATTTTTCATAGATTGAATGTAACGTTTATCAGTGGTATACACATGATTATTCATAAGATGAAGATCTGCTGTAAAAGAGATGGAGAATGATGGGAGGCGCAAAGAGTTATGTGATTTGTCCTTTTCTTATTTGGTGTAGCAATAAAACTTGTTTGTTGTCTTGTCCCCTAAAAGGCAATGGCTTACTAGTCTCGTGTAGAAGGTCCATCTACCTCCAACAACTTGGTTCTGAATGAAATTGTTGTTTTAACTGAAGATTGTGTCTCTGATTATGCATTACAGGTGTTCCTGATCTCAGTATTAGAGAACAGTAACTCACATCTCTTCCTAGTTGTTAAGGAAACTGCAAAAGGTCCATATTGACAGGCAGATTAAACATATAATTTAGAGAAGGACCATATACAGCTTCTAATGGAGAAGAGGAGGCTGAGCATCAGAAAGACATCTTTTCATTGAATCACTTGACCATCAGCTAAAAGGGGGCACTGTAGTTTACTCTAAATGACAGCATGTCTCAGTCATATTTTCAAATAATAAAAATAGTACAATGAACAAGTCTGGAAATGTGTGCATTTATATGTACAGTACATGAATTAAAGTGATAAGGAATCACAGTGGCAGGACGTGCATTAAAAGTCTAGGCCTTCAGTGTGATTCTTGCCATTCAGAAAACATAGTTTCACAATGAATAAGACACCCTATGCCTTTGGGCATCAAACATTATATTAATAATAATAATTAATAATACCAATTTACATTTTAAAACAAGTTCACGCACAAAAGCCAGAACTTGAAATGACATTTAATGCTCACGCAACCTAATTTTAACTGCAGGATGACTGTTTGTGAAATGAACGTCTCCCGAACAGACATTCAAAAATCTAAATTTTTCATTAGAATCTACAAACGAGGTCTATAATACTTGGAAAATTTAATCAAATAATATTTGCGATTTAAATGTTGCTTGCAATAAATCTAGTTTCGTCAGGGTTCACGGTTATGCTGCATTCCATTCAAGTTGGATGTGGGATATTCCTACTTAATATCTCCGGCCATAAATGCATTCCATTCCCTGATATTCGGACGATGACCCAGACTTTTTAGGTTGCCTTATAAAGCCTGTAGATGGATTTTCATGCGAAGGGAGCAGGTCGCTTTTGCCGGGAAAATCCAAAGGATGTGAAGTTTATGCGTGCTCTTGAGAGCCTAGCCTCAGGGCTTCTCTTCCGCTATTCAACAGCGACAACAAACTGCAACACTAGGCGATGTTATCTTTGAAATGGAATCCAGCAAATGTCCGGCTCCCAGCACAACACCGACTCCTACACAAACTCAGAGCCAAAAAATGTTCCTCGTCTGTTGCTCACTTCAATGTTGTGTCGAGTGAAACGACACTAGTGGACTTTCTTGAAGGCCTCGGTTACCTCTGAACTTGAGAAAAGGCCAATAAGACATACGTGTATAAAGGGAGGGAATCATGCCTCTGTTCATTCAGATTTCTTCTTCGGAGCCGAGCGGTTGTGCGATCAGTGAGCTGAGATCACTACTTTTCCACTCACCTCTGTAGAGCATTGCTGTTGGATCTACGGTGCATATCAGCAGCTTTCTCCTTCTCTGCACGGCAGTGCAGCTTTGCCCCTGGGCGCTTCGACAGCGTTTCCTTAAAGAGCAAATAGGCCTGTAAAAGAGTATATTTTCTCTGAAAGAGTATACACATTGGCGTTGAACGTCTTTTTAAAGACGTGTCTTTTTAAAGATGTCTTTCCGCCTTTGTGTAGTTCCTGGATGCGGCAGATATCTCTCCGTTTCTGACGGTCATAAGAGCTGCCTCACGTGCCAGGGCTGCGATCACACGCAGGCAGCGTTTTATGAATGGTTCATGTTCTCAGTGCGAGAACATAACCATGGCAACTTTGCGGTCACGGCTTTATTTCCTCCAAGTGAAAGCCACTTCAGCCGCCCCCCCCCCCACCCCCCGCGCCGTGCCTCCTTCTTATGGGATTGGAATGAGGACAATTTGGGGAGTGCAGCGGGCTCGGTTTCGGCGGGTAAAACCCCATGAACCACCCGCCCCCGCACGCTCATTTGCTTCTGTCCAGGCTAGAGGTGAGAGCCTCACAGCCAGTCTGTTTACTCCCTCGGACCATGCGAGCTGGATGATGATTTTGCCACTGCATCAGAGTGTATCACAGTGGCATCTGATGCTGATGACTTGACCGGGCTAGCCTTCGGGTCTGACATGCAGATGTCCGCTACGCTATGCTTGCCCGTGAGCGTGAGGCTGGACTGGAACCCTCCGCCTCCCCCCAGTCGGAAAAGAACGCCTTCCCTGATGCGTGTGATAGCGTTAAGATGGCCCCGTTTTCACGGCCTGCTCCCATGCTTGGCACGCCGCTTTATTCCCCCTCTTTGGAATGCCAGGAACCTAAAATGTTTATGACGATATTATGGGGTACTGGGGAAGGGTACGTGCAGTCTGACGCAGCTTGTTGCTTTGGGATGCAACTGCCTGCCCGCACCTGCATCAGCAGTGCACATACACGGTTCAGCGCATGCTGTGATTGAATAGGGACCCCTAGTGTCGCTTCACTCAACACAACATTGAAGTGAGCGACAGACGGGAAACGTCTAGGTTATTGTTGTAACCTCCTTTCCCTGATGGAGGGAACGAGACGTTGTGTCCCCCTAGCCATGACGCTGAACCGAGCCACTGCAATGGCCGAACCTTATTCTCGGCTCCTCAGTGCAAAACCTGAATGAACAGAGGCATAATTTCCTCCCTTTATGCCCGTATGTCCGGGGGAGGGACATGCAAATTCTGTCAGCCAATTTCTCATTAGCCTTTTCTCAAGTTCAGAGGTAACAAAGGTCTTCAAGAAAGTCCCATAGTGTCACAACGTCTCGTTCCCTCCATCAGGGAATGGAGGTTACAACAGTAACCTAGACGTTATCTACTGAATCCAGTTTGGCTAAGCGGGAACATGATCGAAGGAAAACTAGAGTGAACATCGGCAGGGTGTCTGATTCCTGGAGAGACCTTGGATCGGTTATGGGGATCAAAACTGACCCTGAATTGGTGTTCTTCTTATTGGACAGTGTGACACGCGCCCAAAGGAAGGGACGGAAACAAGTCTCTGCTTAAGGGGTAAGCTTTTATTTTTCTATCACACTCTCTGGTTCTGGGTTTTTTTCTTGGACGGGTTGTCGCTCCCATGCTCCGTCACTGCTGCCCTTTTATGCCGCTCTCCTCATGTTACTGAAATTAGAGACAGGTGTTAGTCATCATTTTAGCTCAGGTGTGAGCGCCCTTACCGCTTTTCTCTCCCGGACGGGCGCTTGACCACGCCCCGCTGCCACATACCCCCACCGCCTGACTCAGGCCGGGGCGTCATCCGGCCTGCCTACCACTCCCCACCATTTCTGGAGAGGAAGTCAGCGGCAGCCATCTGCACCCCCGGTCTGTGGACCACCTTGAACTTAAAAGGCTGGAGGGCCAGATACCAACGGGTGGTCCGGGCGTTAGTATCTTTCATGCGGTGGAGCCACTGCAGTGGGGCATGATCCGAGCAGAGGGTGAAGGCCCGCCCCAGCAGGTAGTATCGGAGGGTGAGGACCGCCCACTTGATGGCCAGACATTCGTTCTCTACGGTGCTGTACTTAGTCTCCCTCAAGGAGAGCTTCCGGCTAATGTACAGCACCGGGCGCTCCTCTCCCTCCACCACCTGCGAGAGTACGGCCCCCAACCCTCTGTCTGAAGCGTCCGTCTGCAAAACAAAAGGGAGAGAGAAGTCAGGTGCATGCAAAAGCAGCACCCCACAAAGTGCAGCTTTAATCTGTGTAAACGCCTGTTGGCACTGCTCCGACCATTGGACCGGATCTGGAGCCGCCTTTTTAGTAAGGTCAGTCAGTGGGCTGGTGACATCCGAATAATTAGGTACAAACCGTCTGTAATAGCCAGCCAGCCCCAGGAACTGCCTCACCCCCTTTTTGGTCTTGGGTCTAGGGCAAGTCGCAATCGCCGCGGTCTTGTCAATTTGGGGACGCACCTGGCCATGACCCAAGTGGAACCCCAGATACCGTACCTCCACACGCCCAACCACGCACTTTTTCGGGTTTGCCGTGAGCCCCGCCACGCAGCGATCTCAGGACGGCCCTCAAATGTTGTAAGTGCCGCTGCCAATCATTGCTATAAATGATGATATCATCTAGATAGGCAGCGGCGTAAGCAGTATGCGGTCTGAGGATCCTATCCATGAGGCGCTGAAACGTGGCTGGTGCCCGAACAAACCGAAAGGAAGCGTCACGAATTGGTGTAATCCGAACGGCGTGGTGAAGGCCGTTTTTCACGGGATATTGGTGTCAAGGGATCTGCCAATATCCCTTCGTTAGATCCAAGGTCGAATAAAACCGAGCAGTACCTAACCGATCGAGCAGTTCATCAACACGGGGCATTGGGTATGCGTCAAATTTAGACACCGCGTTGACTTTTCTATAATCCACACAGAAACGTACAGACCCGTCGCTCTTGGGAACAAGGACGACCGGGCTGGACCAATCGCTGTGAGATTCTTCTATTACTCCCATGTCAAGCATCGCGTCCAATTCTTCCTGAACTATTTTCTTTTTGTGTTCGGGCAAGCGATAGGGGCGGCAACGTACCACTACGCCCGGCTCGGTCTCGATGTGGTGTTGTATGATGTCTGTGCGGCCCGGTAGGGGAGAGAACACGTCTGCAAACTCCTTTTGTAGTTCGGAAACCTCTCTGAGTTGGCGTGGGGAGAGGTGGTCTCCACAAGGAACCGGGGCGTTAGGATTGCGGGCTTTGTTTACCTCCGGACCGAGCTCCGCCCTCTCCGAACTACCGTTGCCAACGCCACAGAGGCTGCCTCTTCCCTCCACAATTTCAGGAGGTTGAGGTGATATATTTGACACGCCCCTCTATCGGTACGTTTAACCTCATAATCGAGATCCCCAACTCGTCGTGTGACCACAAAGGGTCCTTGCCACTTGGCGAGTAATTTCGAGCTCGATGTTGGGAGTAGTACAAGTACTTTATCTCCCGGTGCAAATTCTCGTAGCTGAGCATCCCTGTCATACAGCCGGCGCTGGCGTTCTTGAGCCCGAGCAAATTCTCCTGTGTTAATTGCCCCAGTGTGTGGAGTTTTGCTCGAAGATCAAGAACGTATTGAATTTCATTTTTAGCATTAGAAGGTCCCTCCTCCCAAGCTTCATGGATGACGCCGAGGACCCCGCGTGGGCGTCGCCCGTACAGCAGCTCAAACGGGAAAATCCCGTGGAGGCTTGCGGAACCTCTCGTATCTGCGAATAACAGGGGTCCAGCCACTTATCCCAATTCCTAGCGTCTTCGTGCACGCAATTTACTGAATCATATTTTTGAGTGTTTTATTAAATCGTTCCACCAGTCCATCCGTCTGCGGATGGTACACGCTAGTGCAAATCGACTTAATGCCCAATAGTTCGTAAAGTTCGCGAAGTGTTCGTGACATAAAAGTAGTGCCTTGGTCGGTGAGGATTTCTTTCGGAACCCCCACACGGGAGATTATCTTGAAGAGTGCCCCGGCAACACTACGTGCTGAGATGTTGCTCAGAGGCACTGCTTCCGGATACCGCTATGCGTAATCCACCAGGACTAACACAAAGCGATGTCCGCGTGACGTACGCTCTAATGGCCCGACGAGGTCCATTCCAATTCTCTCGAAGGGAACCTCGATCAATGGAAGGGGCGCAAAGGCGCTTTTGGGGTGGCCGGTGGGTTTACCAGCTGACATTCACGGCACGCCACACACCACCTGCGGACGTCGCCGCCAATGCCCGCCAATAGAAACGGGCTATTAGATCGAAAAGTGTTTTCCGCTCCCCTAGGTGACCGGCCATAGGATTATAGTGAGCTGCCTGGAAAACCATTTCCGGCGGCTCCGTGAAATCAACAATTGTGTCAGCTCCTCCTTTGTTTGAGCCGCCCTGCGCCACTCTGTACAACCGATCTTTAATAACTGAAAAATACGGATATGAGATGGCGATACCCGGCCGGAGTTGGTGACCATCGATTACTCTCACTTGGTCAAAAGCGTGCTTAAGGGTTTCATCCCGCGACTGCTCCAAGGGAAAGTCCCCCTCAGGGAACTCCCTGAGAGGAGGGGTGACCCCTCGCCCCTTCCCTCGTCACTCGGAGCAGCCGAGGACGGCCCCGCCCGCCTCCCCGCCAAAGCATCGCACATCACACACCTCTTCACTTTCATGCAGGACCCATCCGCACAAACTCCCTCTAATACACTTCTAAAATTCGGCCAATCAGTACCCAAGATTAGCGGATGGGTGAGGTGGGAACTAACCGCTGCCTCCACACTATGTTGTGCTCCCCGGAATTTGATCGCTAAAGTCACCAAGGGGTACTTGTGAATATCCCCATGCACACACCTCACCCTCACCCATTTAGCTGTGCCCAAAGCCCCGGGTCGAACCAAGCGTTGGTGGATGGTGGTCTGATTACAGCCGGTATCCATCAATGCTTGGTATGTACCCCCCTGAATCCTTACCGGGACCCGGTACGCTCCAGCCCGACCGGGGGCAGCCTGCGGGACATCGGAGACCCGCACCACCGTCCCCACCTCCATCAGCGGACACTGATCCCGGAAGTGGTCCGGGTCTCCGCACTTCCAGCAGACCGGCCCAGGCGCCACGGCCGCACTCGTGCTGGCGGGCGCTACCACCTGAGGAGGAGAGCGGCTGAAGGACGGAGAAGGGTTAGGTGGGTTCTCCCACGGCCGGGAAGCTGGCCTGG
Source organism: Xyrauchen texanus (assembly GCF_025860055.1). Taxonomy (NCBI): domain Eukaryota; kingdom Metazoa; phylum Chordata; class Actinopteri; order Cypriniformes; family Catostomidae; genus Xyrauchen; species Xyrauchen texanus. The sequence goes on along the minus strand of NC_068285.1, from coordinate 16,630,183 downwards.
TGTATCCTCCACGCCTGCGGGGGCAGGAACGGGCCCTGGGGAGAGAGCAGAGCGAGAGGGAGCAGGGGGAGAGGCAGGGGAAGACACAGGGGAAGGGAGAGAGAGAGAGAGGGGAGGGCTCATCTGCCCTCGGTATCGCCGCCAAGTGGTCCTCCATGAGCTGGACAGCTGCCTCCAGCGACGCCGGGCGGTGGCACTGGACCCATTCCGCCGTTCTCCTGGGCAGTCGTTGCGCGAATTGCTCCAGTACCACCTGATCGATGACTCCTCGACGTCGCGGTCCCCCGCGAGCAGCCACCGCCGACAGGCGCCCCGAGCCGCTGAGCAAACGCAAACGGGCGGTCGGACTTCTCCAGCTTCATGCTCCGAAGAGCTGGCGATTCTCCTCCGGCTCCGACCAACCCGTTGCAGAATGGCCCTCTTTAGGTCAGAGTAAGCCAGGAGGTTAGTCGCCGGCAGTTGTTGTGCCGCGAGTTGTGCTTCCCCGACAGGAGTGGAATTAGACGGGCTGCCCACTGTTCGGGCGGCCAGCCCCAGATGTCAGCCGTCTTCTCAAACAGGTCGAGGAAGGCCTCAGGATCATCTGCTACCCCCATCTTCTGTAACGTGGGCGGGGCAGCGTGAGCGAATGTCCGGGGTCGCGGCTGGGGCCGACGCAGCCTCCTGGCTGAGGAGGCTCCGGATAGCAAGTCGGTCCTCTGCCTGAGCCCGCATGATCTCGAAGAACCGCCGATCTTGATCCTGGCGGAGCTCAAGCAGGGATTGATGGTGGCCTTGATGGAGAGTGGCGAGGGACTGGAGGATTTCCGCCAGCTGGGAGGACTCTATGGGGCTGACCTTGTTCCATAACCAAAAAAAAAATGTCCCGGATTTCTGCACCAATGTGACACGCGCCCAAAGGAAGGGACGGAAACAAGTCTCTGCTTAAGGGGTAAGCTTTTATTTTTCTATCACACTCTCTGGTTCTGGGTTTTTTTCTTGGACGGGTTGTCGCTCCCATGCTCCGTCACTGCTGCCCTTTTATGCCGCTCTCCTCATGTTACTGAAATTAGAGACAGGTGTTAGTCATCATTTTAGCTCAGGTGTGAGCGCCCTTACCGCTTTTCTCTCCCGGACGGGCGCTTGACCACGCCCCCGCTGCCACAGACAGGTTAAGATTACATTACTGCAAAGCATGTGAAATATACTGCCATAAGGATTGATCTGTGTAATTTTAGCTAAACTACAATAACACATGAAATGAATGCTAGACATTGTTTAAGATATTGCAAAAAGACCCATTAATTTGTGTAACGTATCTTGGTTATACAGGAAACATCTACATTCTATTATTTGATCAATTCAATTATTATGTTATTTTATAAAACAATAACGCATCGATATATCAAAATTACAGTTGTGATGGAATCACATCAAACTGAATTATGTCAACATATTCATATCATGCAAAGAAAAGTGATAACTTCAAACTACAATCTCGCATAGTCAGACCTATATCCACACTTTGTTTTAGCCCTGTTTGTTAAACAAGCTTTAATATTATGTAATGTGTAAATGGACTCATTTATCGACATTACTTAATAAAGTGAATGTTTATCACTTACTTTGTATATCTCCTTGAGTATCGGCACGTTTGTGTGACATCATGCATCTTGCCGAAATCAGTTGTACAAGTTGTAATTCTGACTTTAAGATACAGTCCATTGCACTTTTATGTTGTAAAATTGGACTTTCCGAGTTGAATGGATTGCAGCACTTCTTTTCAAAACTTGATCTGACATTGAACTCCTGATGTTGCTATAACAAAGTGAAAATCAGCCCACCTTTCCTGTTTAATAAATTAAGCACTCACACGGTCATCTCGTGTTTTTAAAAGGATCTCTTTCTCAATGGCGATAGTGGCAGTAATGACAATTGACTTGGCGGCAACATCTCGCGCTCTTCGCTTTCAAATTACATCACTTAAAGCATGATTGCGTCACTCAAGGCCAGATAGAAGGCCTCGACCAGGACACATCCTAAAGATCACACCCACCAAGAACAAATAAATCTGATTGGCTGATGAATCTGACAATCTGACATTAATTGCCCATTCATTTGCACTGTTGAGGGATTCTGTAAGAATTCTGAAGGCCTGTGGGAGTGGAGCTCAGACTCACGCGCGGCTTCGGCTAACGAGCTCGGCTTTGGGCATGTGATTTGTGAAACAGTTGTCACACTTTGTTTGTAAGCATCAAGGAATACATTCTGACTGGATAAACTCTTTTCTCTATTTGTTTGTAGATTCATTAAGAGTGGAAGCAATTAAAAATAAATAAGCAAAAGGGTGATTGAGAATGAAAGGATGAAAAATATTTATATATATTGGCATGTTAGGCCAGCAGAGAAGGCTTTGCTGGCCCTGAGAATTCACCACTGAGGAATCAAATCTGTGGTCTGTGAAATGATCACATATTATCTAGTTAGTGAAGAAGAGTGAGTGATTCATTGCTTAAGCTTTGAATTGGCAGACAATACCAGCATATTGATACTATGGAATGTAATGTTATAAATAATGAATATTCATTGACTGAAGGAACTGTAAAAAGAATGTGGGAGCTACACTAATTGTATTCTTTGATATTTATAGATATGTTCATTAAATTAATATAATAAAATACAATTATTTATTAGAAAGGCTAAATATAAATACATAAAGTCCTTTCTTTACAGTGAAGAGTGTGGAGGCCTTTCCAATGTGTTCTAAGTTAAAAATATTACAGTATTAAAAAGATCTCATTAAAAGAAAAAGCACAATGTACACAATTTGTTCACTTTTGAATGCAAATGTGTGAGACTGGAAATGCCAGGGAGAACCTTTGTGAGGTAAGTAAAGATTACATTTTACCATAATAATTTTTGAAATTATAATATTGGATCCTGCAACTGGAACCTGGAGTTCCTGTCAAGCAGATGCCAGGTGGTTAGAATGGGCAGCAACATCTGCTCATCACTGACCGTCAACACTGGAGCCCCGCAGGGCTGTGTTTCAGTCCACTCCTGTATTCCCAGTACACATATCACTGTGTGGCAACACACAGCTCTAATGCCATCATTAAGTTTGCTGATAATATGATGGTGGTAGGTCTGATCACTGACAATGATGAAATAGCCTACAGAGAGGAGGTGCACACTCTGACACGCTGGTGTTAAGAGCACAACCTCTCCCTCAACGTCAGTAAGACCAAGGAGCTTGTGGTGGACTTCAGGAGAAAAGTGTGATATAGTGTGTTTTTATTGTATACAGTCTTCATATTTTGTGTGTACTGTATTTTGTATATTATTAGGTGTATATTGTGTTGTGTAACAAGATATGTAAATTGTGTTAATGTGTAAATCAGATGTTTATTGTAACTGTCTTACTGCTATGTTGCTTGGAACTGCACCCAAGACTTTCACCCACTGTTGCACTTGTGTATATTTGACATTGCTCATAATCAGAGTTTCCAAGGCCACTGTGTCACTATCAAAAGGGCATGCATGTGCTGACAACCTCTGAAACGTACTGACATCTACCTGAAATAAACTTACTATGGAACATAACCTATTCCAGAGCAGATTATGTTCAGAGAGTAAGTTGCTATGGCTACTAACATATCCTGAAAGTTACCTCAGTTTTTGGAAACTAAATTTGAGGTTATCCACTTACTCTTGAGTAAACTTACCTCTGTAAGTTAGTTAGTAGTAAGTCGCTTAACCCGCTTTCTGGAATAGCTCCCAGAGATAAATCTGCAAAAACATTGTCAACGTTTACTAAACATACATGGACTAAAAGCCACAAAACTCTAACTTTAAGTTCATGGGGTCTTTAACAGTTATCTAAGTCCAGTATCATGAAAAGGAATCTCTAGGTCCATCAAAAAACATTTAATGAATTTGTGTAAGACTACTGACCTATGATAAAGGTCACTGAGTCCTTTAACACAATCACAGAGACAAAGCTCTAGGTGTTAGACATGTGTTTTAGCCATTCATTACCCTCACCATGGTGGTTCTTCCTCTCTTACATGGCTTTATTGAACACACGCACTTACAGTCCAATACATGCATACACCCACACACACATATAGAGGTTCATTATCTTTCTTTTTACAGAGAGATTTTTGGTGGATTGCCTTGACATAACAGGGGACTTCAATGAAACCCTCAGTAAAAAATCTGTAGGTTTGATAGCTTTCGAGTCTGTATGCTTACTATCTACACATATCCTATTTAGCCAAATGTTTCTGGATGAATCAGTGTTTCATCCTCACATAATTGGTCCTAAGTACAGACTAAACAAAACCCTAGGATAAAATTGGGCTTAAGGCCTTCCTGAAGGAAAATTGCTTTATTTGGTCACAAGGTGTATAAAGATTGAATATACTCATTTTATATATATATATATATATATATATATATATATATATATATATATATATATACACTCACCTAAAGGATTATTAGGAACACCATACTAATACTGTGTTTGACCCCTTTTGCCTTCAGAACTGCCTCAATTCTACGTGGCATTGATTCAACAAGGTGCTGAAAGCATTCTTTAGAAATGTTGGCCCATATTGATAGGATAGCATCTTGCAGTTGATGGAGATTTGTGGGATGCACATCCAGGGCACGAAGCTCCCGTTCCACCACATCCCAAAGATGCTCTATTGGGTTGAGATCTGGTGACTGTGGGGGCCATTTTAGTACAGTGAACTCATTGTCATGTTCAAGAAACCAATTTGAAATGATTCGAGCTTTGTGACATGGCGCATTATCCTGCTGGAAGTAGCCATCAGAGGATGAATCCATGTTCTCATTCTGTTTACGCCAAATTCTGACTCTACCATCTGAATGTCTCAACAGAAATCGAGACTCATCAGAGCAGGCAACATTTTTCCAGTCTTCAACTGTCCAATTTTGGTGAGCTCTTGCAAATTGTAGCCTCTTTTTCCTATTTGTAGTGGAGATGAGTGGTACCCGGTGGGGTCTTCTGCTGTTGTAGCCCATCCGCCTCAAGGTTGTGCGTGTTGTGGCTTCACAAATGCTTTGCTGCATACCTCGGTTGTAACGAGTGGTTATTTCAGTCAAAGTTGCTCTTCTATCAGCTTGAATCAGTCGGCCCATTCTCCTCTGACCTCTAGCATCAACAAGGCATTTTCAGCCCACAGGACTGCCGCGATACTGGATGTTTTTCCTTTTCACACCATTCTTTGTAAACCCTAGAAATGGTTGTGCGTGAAAATCCCAGTAACTGAGCAGATTGTGAAATACTCAGACCGGCCCGTCTGGCACCAACAACCATGCCACGCTCAAAATTGCTTAAATCACCTTTCTTTCCCATTCTGACATTCAGTTTGGAGTTCAGGAGATTGTCTTGACCAGGACCACACCCCTAAATGCATTGAAGCAACTGCCATGTGATTGGTTGATTAGATAATTGCATTAATGAGAAATTGAACAGGTGTTCCTAATAATCCTTTAGGTGAGTGTATATATATATATATATATATATATATATATATATATATATATATATATACACATATATATATTGATGGAGCAAAGATATGTGTGTAAAGAAATAACAACGGACAGGTGGTTTGATTAAAGGTCAATGGTTAAAGGTCAAAAATTGGTCAACTTATGCAAATACTTTTGAGACAGAAAGACACTTTAAGAAACAAATTAAAATAATGCTTATTCCAAATAACTACTTCATAAAATCGTATTATTTTATAAATAAATTAATCTCCACTGTGATTGGATCAGTCAACATGAGCCCACTTTGAACATTCTTCATAGCAAATCTATCCACCCCACTTTAGAGTGGATCTTTTTATGAAATTGGATCTTAATTGAAAGACATGTTGCCTTTGTATTATTTTATGATACCCAGTCTTTTCCCTTATCACATTCAATTCAGACAGCAAATTCATGTCTTGGGTAAATTACCATTCCACTACTGTCACTCACTCGACGTTGTGAGAAAAGGCCAATGTCAAGTTGGCAGACAGAATTTGCATGCCCTGCCCCGGACATACAGGTATAAAGGGAAGCGGGGCAGCGAGTGCCAGTCAGAATTTTTCTTCAGAGTCGAACGGTTGTGCAACAGACCCACTACGAGGGGAACCTAAGGTCTGTATGTGACATCTCTTTGGGGAGGGCTATGTGCAGCCGACACAGTTGCCTCTAGCACACAGTAGCCTGCTTGCACCTGTCTCGACAGTTCACTTAACACGGTCAGTGCGTGGCATTTTTATATGGGACCCCTTGTGTCACTTCATTCGACACAACATTGAGTGAGTGACAGAAGGGGAACGTTATGGTTACTGTAGTAATCTCCGTTCCTCAAGGGAAGGAATGAGACATTGTAAATTCTGTCTGCCAACTTGACATTGGCCTTTTCTCAGGTTCAGAGGTACGTTTGGCATCCCAGGAAGACCCCTTGTGTCACTTCATTCGAAACAACGTCTCGATCCTTCCCTCGGGGAACGGAGGTTACAACAGTAACCATGACGTTTCTTTTGCCATGGCACTGTATAATGGTGCAGACAACACTGGCAATGTACTGTATACATGCATACTTGCCCATGAACAAACTCAATTGCTAGGTTTGCAGGAACTGCCATTGTTTTTGGGCCCTCATGTATCAGAATTGATTCAGAATATTTTATTTGCGCATTATGATTATCCTGTTAATGCTGTCATGCAATTTGAAAATCCCATTCGCACAAATGCAGCATTCTGCAGATTAATGTCAGATTAATATATCCAGTCTTATTACAATAAGAGCCAAAGCAGCTCACCGACAATACTGAATCAAAAGATCATCCCTGCCTTCCCTGACATCTTTCAAAGATTTTTGCAAACATTGAGCCTAGGACTGGGTTTTATAATTTATTTTTATATTCGTACGTTTTTCATGTTTGTAAATACTTCACACCTAATTTGCAACAAAGATACAGCTATTGATTTGCGGCTATGAGAAAATTGATCTATCAATTATCAGGTTTCTTAGTTTGTATGGGTATTATCAAAAAAACACCCTCTCTCTCACGAAAGCCTTGTTCTCTTGCTCATTCTCTCTATCATAGACTGGTGTGTCATCATCAAACCCTTCTGTCACACCACTCGTTCTTCCTGTTCTCTTGCTCTTCTCTCTCTCTCTCTCTCTCTCTCTCTCTCTCTCTCTCTCTCCCTCTCATATCAGATAGTGTTGGACACTCTCAGGGGAATGCAAGCTGGCAGTGGCCTGTCCCATCTGTCAGACAGAGGATGAGGAGGAGTGAGGGGTATGTGTGCATGTGAGAGCACGCTGGCGTGTGAATGAAGTATGTGATATATATGTGCATATGTGGGCAGGGAATGTCAGCTAGGATGTATGTGCATGGATAGTGTATTTTTATTTATTTTGGAATGGTGTGTGTTGCAAATGTTAATGCCAGAAGTTGTGAATTTTGTGTGTTCATGTTGAAGATGACCAGACATCAAGTTTGGACATCAAGACAGACAGACAGAAAAGCAAATAAGAAAATAAGAATGCATTCAAAGGGGGATAGAGAAAAAGGGACTGAGAGAGAATGACTTATAATCAACACCATGCTTTGCATAATTAAACTATTGTAACATGCCTGAACACTGAGCAACTAAACAGTGTATATTGTTCAGTGCTGCCCCCTGCTGTAAGTTATGCGTCAGTGATACAGCACACTAGGTACTTAATACATTAATATGGCAGCTGTGCTTCAGAGCAGTCTCTCCCACTCTCTTTAGGCTGGACTTTGAACACTGGAAGCTGAATCAATGTTTCCTTGCTAGCAACCCTCTTCTCATATTTTGTAGTTCAAAGAGAATACAATATACTCAACAAGCTGAGGATGTGTCCGAAAACATGCAGTTTTAGAGTGGTGTAAAAGAAACCTAAGGTTGTGTGCTAAAGAGCTGTAGAATGGATGTCTGTTCTATATTTACTCTTTTTCTGACACTAAAACAAGCTTCATAGGCAAAAAAATGTGCTAAATTGCAAACCCTTAGATGACAAGGTGTACTGCCATGTTTACAGCACGTGACTCTACAATGTAGACCAAAGTGCTGTACATTAATATCATACAAAATAACACAACATTATTAAAACACACAGAAAAAAAAAAAATCAAAACACAATAAAATAAATTTAAACACAAACATAAAATGACCACTGCCTTTCAAAGGCCAAAGAGAACAGATGGGTCTTGATGTGGGTTTTAAAAATATGAATAGAAGTAGCGCACCTAACAGACAGTGGTAGACTATTCCATTATCTTGGGGCAGCAACCGAAAAAGCATGGTCACCCTTACACTTTAAATGTGACCAAGGGACAGTTAGGAACAGTTGATTGGCTGATCTGAGAGACTTTTGAGTTTAAAAAAAACAGAGGAGTTTAGAATTATAAACAGATGCCATTCCATGTGCAGCTTTAAATACTTTGTATTGGACTCTGAATTTTATGGTAACCAGTGGAGAGATGCCAGTACAGGAGATTTGTGTTCCCTCTTCTTGGTATTGGTCAAAAGCCTCACAGCAGCATTTTGAATTAGCTGCAGATGAGACAGGGAAAACTGATTAATACTAGGGATGTTTACGAGTAGTCGAATATTCGTTCTGCAATAATTATTTGAATCGTAAAAATACTATTTGAATTTCGCATAGTTTTGCTTTGCTGGCCATATTATACAGTGAGATGCATGTTAAATCCTGAACACACAAACTAAAACTGGCAGTTATAACAGAATGCACTAGGTGGTCCTGTTGAGTGTGGACACAAGTTGATCACATTTGTTGAGCAAACGGTTCTGCCACTCAGTATGTTCAGATGGACACCAGAAAAGCAGGTTATTGTGATAATGTTGCTTACTGTGAGAAAGCTGGGTTCCTGTTTATATATACTGGATAAGCGGTGTACACTTTACTCTCGTATAAGTGCAGCTCGTCAGAAAGCAAAGTAAACCCCACAATGCTTCTGCAAACAACAAACATGGCATCCGAGAAAGACTATGCTAGCTGAGGTAAGGGACATTCCATCATTTAAACTGGTGTGTATAAATGAGTATAGTTTACTGAGCAGGTGGATATGCTTGTTTTTCTCAACAAAAACATGACATGAGATACAATATAGACATGATAACTATTAAATGGTATATAGCCATCCTGTACATTAACTGCGTCAGTCTACTTCATTAGCATTTTATTCTGCTTCACTTTGCATGAGCTTAAATGCTTTTTTTGTTTTCACGCAATATTAGAATATTTGTGCATTGCATTGGAAGAAACTACTCTTCACAACAACATTAATCTGCTTATCAAATTGAAGTTCATAGTCAAAAATCACTCCCAAATATTTTTACATGGGTGAGTGTATTCATAGACAGGGCCCTGAGTTTGTTAGTAATGTCCTGTACACATCCATTTTGATTAAAAATAATAAAAATAATAAAAATGACATTATTTTAAACAATAAAAATAAATGTCTTATTCTCATTTAACTGTAGAAAGCTTTTAGCCATCCGACTTTTAGCGTCATACAGACAGTCAAAAAGAGATTTAAAAGAGCCATCATCACCCGACTTCAAAGGAAGGTACATTTGAGTATCATCCACATAGCTTTGATAAGAAATTCCATGTTTTTTAAATATTGAGCCGAGGGGTAGCATATATAAGGAAAATAAAACTGGTCCTAAAATTGAACCTTGTGGAACCCCACATTTAATACATGCTGCTGATGATGAGAAATGTCTTGTTTTTACCGAGAATGTTCTATTGTGGAAATATGAAATAAACCAATTTAGGGCCATGCCATGAATACCAACATCCTGTTTCAGTCAATTGTAACGAACCCCGCTCCTCTAGTTCGCTCCGCTTCCTCGAGCTCACACGCTCGCTCCCAATCACCCCCCTCGGGCTCTCACACTCGCTCCCAATCACCAGAGTATTAGTTTCACCCGCACTCGTCCCAATCACTAGGTTATTCGTTTCACCTGCACCGCTCGTTTTTTCCCCTATATATATCACAACCCTTTCGTTTCACTCTTGTTGGTTATTGTTTAGTTTACCCCTTCGCTTTGCCAGCTCTAGTGTTCCCCTAGCTCCCCTGTCTATTCAACTAGCTTGTCTTATTCTACTTACCTGTTATACTGATTCTGATTTCCCCGGCTTCGACCTTACGCTTTCCTCGACCACTCTTCTGTAGATTCACCCCTTTGCCATATCCTGATTCCCCGGCTTCGACCTATCGCTCCCCATTACTACTCTTCTCTGGATTTGCCCTTTTGTACTTTTGCCTGCTCTTTAATAAAAGCAGTTTTCTTTTACATTGTGACTGTCTCTTCTTGTGCGGGTTACAGAATAACCAAACCTTACAGAAGACAGTCACAATGGAAGCCACAGAGGATTTCCGCAGCTCGCTAGAGCGGATTTGCACGGCGCTTTCTGCCCAAGGATCTACGGTTGGGAAACACGACCAGGCACTTACGGCTCAGGGACAGCAAATACAACAAATACTGCATACGGTACGTACTATTTCCGATCAGTTTTTACCAGTTCCTCCTGTGTCTGTCCCTGTGCCCGTTGATGTTCCCACCGCATTTCCCAGCGCCGCGAGCTTTCAACCCCCCGAGCGGTTTGACGGTTCGTCGGAAGCTTGTCAGGGGTTTTTAATGCAATGCACTGTTTATATGACATACCACCCCCTTTTGCGCACTGACAGTGAGAGAGTACATTTTGTTATCTCCCTGCTCTCGGGCAAGGCACGGCAATGGGCCACTGCATTATGGACCACCGACAGCCCCCTTTTGATGTCGTATGATCAGTTTTGTCACCAGATTGCCGTGGTTTTTAATCACCCGGCAGCTGGCAGAGATGTAGGCAGCCGCCTCGTGTTTTTAAAACAGGCGTCACGCACAGCCGCTGCCTACGCACTAGATTTCCGCACCTTTGCCGCGGGTAGCGGGTGGAGCGACCCTGCTTTGTTGACGGTCTACCGCCTGGGTTTGAATGATCGGCTCCAAATGGAATTGGCATGCCGAGGAGAATCGCTGGCACTGGAGGACTATATTCAGCTCTCCATCACTGTGGATAACCTGCTTCGGGACCGTGCTTGTCGGAGCCCCTCTGTCGTCCATGAGCCTTCTACGGGTCTCAACCCGCCCAAACTCGTTACTCCCGAGCACTCTTCCACATCCAAGCCCATGCAACTTGGTCGCGCTCCACTAACCCAGGCAGAACGAGCTAGACGGATGACACAGAGCCTCTGCCTATACTGTGGCACCCCGGGTCACCGAATTGACACATGCCCAGCCGGTCCCCGGTGTTCCCTCTCCAAAAGTCAGGTGAGAACATCTGTCTTTCTCAACGTTACCCAGAAACAAGTCTGCCTCCCAGTAATGTTGAGTTTTAACAATGTCTCGTTTTCTACCCCAGCCCTAGTGGATTCCGTGGCATCCGGGAAATTTTTTAGACGATGGCTTGGTCCAGAAACTATCCATCCCACTCAGTCCGGTCGTGCCACCTCTCAGAGTTAACTCTCTAGATGGGGCACCTCTCGGATCGGGTCTCATTTCCTTCCGGACCATGCCATTGTCCCTCCAAGTGGGCTTGTTTCACACGGAGCTCAACCAGTTTTTTATAGTGCACTCACCCAGAGACCCTGTGGTTTTAGGACACCCTGGTTAGTGCTTCATGACCCCCACATTTCCTGGCGCACGGGGCAGCTGTTGCGCTGGACCAACCACTGTTTATCACACTGTATTTCCCTTCCGGTGTCCTCCACCTCCGTAGAGAGCCCCGAAGTGAGATCCCCTGTCGCCATCCCTCCTGAGTACTCTTCCTATGCTGATGTGTTCGAGAAGACCCAGGATAGTCTTCCCCCCCATCGTAGCGTGGACTGCGCCATCGATCTCCTTCCGGGGTCCCCACTACCCAAGAGCTGAGTGTACCCCTTAACATTACCCGAAACCAAGGCCATGGAGGACTACATTGACGAGGCACTCAGTCTAGGCATCATCCGGCCGTCCACCTCCCCAGTGGCGTCCGGCTTCTTTTTCGTGGGCAAAAAGGACGGCGGGCTTCGCCCCTGCATCGATTACCGGGCCCTAAATAAGGCCACGGTGAAGTTCGCCTACCCCCTACCTCTCATCCAACCGTCCCTCGAGCAGGTCAGTAAGGCGAAGATCTTCACCAAGCTCGACCTCAGGAGTGCGTATAACCTTGTACGCATCCGCAAGGGGACGAATGGAAGACTGCGTTCATCACCACCAGGGGGCACTACGAGTATTTGGTGATGCCGTACGGCCTCGCCAACTCCCCTTCAGTGTTCCAGTCGTTTATGAACGACGTCATCCGAGACATGCTGGACCTCTTCCTCGTCGTCTACATAGACGACCTTTTAATTTACTCCGCCACACTCTCTGAACACACCATCCACGTCTCAAAGGTGTTACAGAGACTGCGAGAGCACGACCTGTTCGTGAAGGCAGAGAAGTGTGCCTTTCACAGCCCCTCCGTCTCCTTCTTGGGCTACGTCCTGTCTGCGGGAACAATGGAGATGGAGACCGACAAAGTCGCCGCAGTCCTATCCTGGCCCGAGCCTAGTACGCTCAAGGAGCTCCAACGGTTCCTGGGCTTCGCCAATTATTACCGGCGTTTCATTAGAGACTTCGGCAAGATCGCCGCGCCCCTCACGTCTCTCACACGAGGTAACCCGAAGTTCCTCACCTGGAACGCACCCGCCCAGCAGGCCTTCCAGGCCCTAAAGGAGGCCTTCACGACCTCCCCAGTCCTTCGGCAGCCCGACCCCACTCTCCCGTTCGTGGTAGAGGTAGATGCCTCAGAGGTAGGGGTGGGAGCTGTACTCTCCCAACCACACGGGACACCCGCTAAACTATACCCATGTGCGTTCTACTCCCATAAGCTGTCCTCCCCCGAACAGAACTACGACGTCGGGAATAGAGAGCTGCTGGCCATCAAGCTGGCCTAGAGGATTGGCTGGAGGGCTCTAGGTTCCCCTTTGTCGTTTTCACCGACCACAAGAACCTAGAGTACCTCCGCGCAGCCAAGAGGTTGAACCCTCGACAGGCCAGGTGGGCGATGTTCTTCACCCGGTTTAACATTTCCGTTACTTTTCGTCCGGGCTCCCAGAACCTCAAGGCGGACGCACTCTCTCGCCTTTTCAACCATGGCTCGGAATCTCCTGAGTCGGAGACAATTCTCCCCACGTCGTACGTCGTCGCACCCGTTCGGTGGGAACTGACGGAGGCCATCCTGCAGGCTCAAGGCGACGAGCCCGCACCTCCTCAAACCCCCCCCAACAAGATGTATGTCCCCACCATTATTCGCCCTCAGCTGATGCAGTGGGTTCATACTTCCCTTTGTTCTGGCCACCCGGGGATTACCCGTTCTACCAAGCTACTCGCTAGGAGATATTGGTGGCCCTCACTCAAGGACGACGTCCACGACTACGTCCTCTCGTGTCCGGTCTGTGCCCAGTCTAAAACACCTCGTCACCTTCCCGCAGGACTCCTCCAACCATTACCTATCCCTGACCGACCATGGTCCCACATCGCCATGGACTTTATTACCGACTTGCCCCCCTCCGACGGCCGGACCGAGATCCTTCTGGTAACAGACCATTTCTCCAAAATGTGCCGCCTGATTCCCCTACCCGGGTTACCCAACGCGACACAACTGGCCGACCACATGATCACCCACATCTTCCGAAACTTCGGTATTCCCGAGGAGATCACTTCGGATCGGGGTACCCAGTTCACGTCTCGCTTCTGGCGGGCCTTCAGTGACAGACTGGGTATCCAACTCAATTTCTCCTTGGGATACCACCCCAGACCAATGGCCAGACCGAGCGTCTCAACCAGGAGATTGGCAGGTACCTGCGAGCCTACTGCGCCCAGACCCAAGGCAGCTGGCAAACCTATCTCCCCTGGGCCAAATATGCCCAGAACAGCCTGGTCAGCACTTCTACTGGTCTTACCCCTTTCCAGTGCGTCCTGGGCTACCAACCACCCCTTTTCCCATGGGAGGCGGATTCCAGTGACGTTCCAGCGGTGGATGCCTGGGCCCGAAGATGTGCCCAGGTCTGGAGAGCCACCCATGACCGGATTCAACGCTCCACCCAGACCCAGAAAGCTAAGGCAGACCGCCGACGCCGTCCCGCACCCCTGTTCCATCCGGACCAAAGGGTTTGGCTCTCGACCCGAGACATCCGCCTCCGTCTCCCGTGTAAGAAGCTAAGCCCCAAGTATGTCGGCCCTTTTAAAATTATTAAACGTATTAACCCAGTCACTTACCAATTACTTTTGCCACCCCGCTACAAAATTCGGAGGTCAACCCGCCTATACGGTCCGGGCCTTGCTAGACTCCCGACGTCAGGGGGGCGAGCTGCAGTATCTGGTCGAATGGGAGGGCTACGGACCTGAGGAACAGTCGTGGGTATGGTCGAGAGATGTCCTGGATCAAGCTCTCAAGCTAGACTACCATCGCCAGCATCCCGATCGTCCCGCACCACTTCCCAGAGGTCGCGCTCCTCGCAACCGAGCGCGGCCGTCCGGAGCCGTCCGTAGCAGAGGGGGGAGTACTGTAACGAACCCCACTCCTCTAGTTCGCTCCGCATCCTCGAGCTCACACGCTCGCTCCCAATCACCCCCCTCGGGCTCTCACGCTCGCTCCCAGTCACCAGAGTATTAGTTTCACCCGCACTCGTCCCAATCACTAGGTTATTCGTTTCACCTGCACCGCTCGTTTTTTCCCCTATATATATCACAACCCTTTCGTTTCACTCTTGTTGGTTATTGTTTAGTTTACCCCTTCACTTTGCCAGCTCTAGTGTTCCCCTAGCTCCCCTGTCTATTCAACTAGCTTGTCTTATTCTACTTACCTGTTAAACTGATTCTGATTTCCCCGGCTTCGACCTTACGCTTTCCTCGACCACTCTTCTGTAGATTCGCCCCTTTGCCATATCCTGATTCCCCGGCTTCGACCTATCACTCCCCATTACTACTCTTCTCTGGATTTGCCCTTTTGTACTTTTGCCTGCTCTTTAATAAAAGCAGTTTTCTTTTACATTGTGACTGTCTCTTCTTGTGCGGGTTACATCAATCAATTAGAACAGCATGATCAATTGTGTCCAAAGCTGCACTAAGGTCCAATAAAATTATGGCAACTGAACTTCCAGAATCAACATTTAACAATATGTCATGTTACCCTAAGGAAAGCTGATTCTGTGCTATGACCTGGTCTAAACCCGATTGAAAGTGATCAAAAACATCATTATTAGTTAATAAGCTGGATATAAAAAACCTTTTCTAAAATTTTTACATAAGTGGAAATTTTTAGAGTCGAATGTTTTTCATGTCCAACAGATTTAAACTGGGCTTTTTAAGGAGCTGGATAAGTGCATGCTTAAAACTAGATGGAACATTACAATTAATCAGACTGCTATTAACAATAGACAGAATACTTGGACCCAAAACATCTACCATCTCTTTAAGAAGGTGATGAGGAACCACATCACGAGGAGAACAAGTCTTCAAGTGTGTGATAATCTCTTTTAGATAGTGACACCATCATAACATTCCATAAAAGCAGAGGGGGTATACAGTTGTTGTATGATGAATGATCTTATGTCATCAATTCTTTCAATAAAAAGTTAAAAACAAATTAATGTGGCTGTGGATGGATCAGGAAAAACAGTAGTAATTGGGTTAAGTATAATATTTATGGTGTTGGATAAATCTCTATGTCTGTTTGAGTTTTGAGAGACAATATCAGAGAAAAAATTTGCTCCTGCCATTTTAACTGCTTCTGATATTTGGATAAGCATTCCCTCAATATCTCATAAGATATCGGCAACTTGTCTTTCTGCCATTTTCGATCAGCCTTCCTACACTCCTATCTGAGAGCATGAGTATTATTATTAAACCAGGGCTGTGTCCTAACTTTATGTCTTGGACTCATATGGGGTGACAGAATTCAGAATGTCGGAGCAGACCAAATTAAACTGAGTAACCAACTCCTCTGAACCCAGAGAAGGAGGGGGAGATTCAATAGCACCAATTGAAGTGGAGGCTACAAAAGCCCTGGAGAACAACCCGGCTGTAGATGGTGTAATTACAGGGCTACATAAAACAGGGGGCTGACGATATAAGGGTTTTCAAGAAAAAGTAATATTAAGAACAACAGGCTAATAGTCTGAAAAATATTTATTTACATTATGGACATCGGAGACAGGAAGACTCATAAATAAAACCAAATCTAGTGTATGCCCATGCTCATGTATGGATTAAGTGACACATAAAGAGAGATTAAATGAATCAATAAGATTATAAAACTCTCTAACCAAGCACTTAGAAGGACAACAAACATGAATATTAAAATCACCAAGGATCAAAATATTATCAGAAGAAGGCACAATATCAGGTAAAAAATCTGAAAAATCCTGGATAAAATCTTTATTTTATTTTGGGGGTCTATATACGAGAGCACAAAGCACTGGTTAGAAATATCAGCCACGAGTAACTGCAACTCAAAAATTATTTTTAACCCCCCCACCCCTACCAACAGTTCTGGGAGAACTAAAAAAAGTCACAGAGAGATCGCTTGACATTAAGCCATGTTTCCGTGAGAAAAAAGAAATCCAAAGAAATAATTTTGAATAAAAGTTTTGTTTTAAAGGGACCTTGCTTTTTCCAGCCCCATCATCACAGAAGTGGAGTCCTGACTCTGGTGTATTTGCCACGCTTCTGTGTCCCAGGGAGCGTAAGATGTTCAAATTGACTCCTCTGTCACGATTCCGCGATCTTGCCGGAACGATCCGCGATGTTGGCACTGACAGAACCTGGAAGACAGACAACAGACAAGAACACCAAGAAGCCACAGCCATCTGAACACCATCCTCTACGAAGTTCTCAGGCTCTGCAAACACAGTTCTCAGGCTAATCTTGGCCCTCACTAAGGTGCTGGCTCATCTACCATGTCTCCTGTCCCCCATTTTATTCTCTGGAGCACAGACCCGACCAAGTGCCACACTCTCGCCGGTATTGGTGACACGAACTCCGGACAAAAACACCACTCGCCTCCAAGTTTCTGACAACATTGATCCTCAACATTCTATTTGATATTAAAAAGCATTGGGTGATCATAAACTAGGTTGGAACAAACTATGTGAGTGAAAAAACAGAAGAATGAACAGGACCGGTAGCACTGGTAAGGAGCAATGGCATGCCAACACACCTGGCGCCATCTTTACTCCACTCAGTGAACAAACTGAACATCTCTCGACATTGTAAGATGCAATTCTTGGAAGGTTGTTTTATTGTGTAGCTGGTGGGTTGTAAAGAAACAACACAGGATACAAAAATATATTTTTTTAATAATTTTTTTTATTTATCGTTTTATTCTGATGGCTATTTATAAAAAAAGGGGAGTAAACTATATAAAAAATAATCAATGTGGCCATATAGAAAATGAGAATAATAAAATATCTAAACTGTGTTTTTTGTACTTATTTGAAGAATGAAAATTTTGTTTACAATCCAGGACTTTGTAAATGTGTCTAAAAAAAGAACAATGTCCAAAATGAGAGCAAAAATGATTCACTGAATTTCATCACAATGAAAAATCTTTAGAAAGAATTAGAGATGAAATACGGTTCAACAAAATACGGTAGAGGCTAATGTTAAATTATAACACAAACAGCATTAGCATACCCACATGCCTCAACACATACTTTATACATGCTTATATAATTCACAGCTTTTATGCATTTAAGTACTTGCTCAAATCACTCAAAGCATCTTTTGCATTTAACATGCTGAAACACACAGTATTTTAGGCATTTAACACATGCTTAAATCACTCAAAGCATTTTATTTATTTTTAACCAGGCTTTAAGGACATGTATTGCCATTCAAAACAATAGAATTCTCATTACACATGTTTCCCCATATAGCACATATTACACTGGAAAACATTCTGGGCTATAAATCATTAAATAAGATATGATTAGTTCTAAATTTACATACCCGGTCCTTGCAAGTGTGCACAAACTTGGTCAAACTCCACACATGCAATCCATATGCATCCTTCAAAAATTATCCATAACAAACACTCAATTTCAACATACAACTCTTCTGAACACTTACATAATGCAATTTATGAGCATTTGATATTTTTTTTATTAATTTATTATATTTATTATTATGATTATGATATTTACCCAAATAATTCTCAACTGCTGAACAAAACCGTGAGCTCTCTTGCCCAACACATGCTCTGACGTTTTAACCAGCACACATGTGTGTAACACAGCGGGCATCGTAAAAATCTTACAGGGGCCATGTCTAATTTATGACCAGAGATAAATTACATGAAATGTCTCCACTTGGCTACAATTGTAATAATTTTTAAACTACAATGTGTCAGACAATACATCACATTGCCTGTTGCTGTTAGCGGAACAGCAGGGTTTCTCGCTCTAGTAATAATACATCATAATCGGGTATGCTTTACTTTTTGTACCCCTCAGAATCACATCCTATCAGGAATCTACAAGAAAGGCCATAAAATAGCAGAGCCCCTCTCCCATGATGGCCATGTCTATTGATTTTCAGTTAATGCAATTCATTCAACATGTTTTCAGTGTATTTGCTGCATTGCAGCTGTCTGGCCCTATATGCCAGGTTGGGAGTGTTACTTTTGAAATGTATTTCACTACAGATTACAGAATACATGCTGTAAAATGCAAGTTGTAATGTATTCTGTTAGATTACTCAAGATCAGTAATTTATTATAAATACTTTTGATTATTTCTTCAGCACTGGTATATTTTTTCACTTATTTTGACTATGAAAACTGCCAGTACAGTAAGCCACAATACACATGATAAAAATACATTCTCTGAAAAACCTAAATATCTTATGCTGGGTTGTTTCTTAAACAAGATCAATCAAATTTATCTTGTTTTAATGATTTTTAAATATTTTTTACAGGAAAACAATAAAAACAATTATCATCAAAAATACGATTTTTGCCCTAATATCAAAGGTCTTACAAGAAAAAAGTAATTATGATCCAACGTGAATTTTATTGTTAAAAAAATATGGTCGTGTCTGGTAACACGTGCATGTAAAATGGCTAGAAATAGCATTTTAGCTTAACATTAAGCTGGAATTTTACACACGGTTTATTTCTATATCTTCTGCTCCAAACTTACTTCAATCGTACTTCTCTGTCTGCTCGTATGAATGTAACACATCATAAGAAAGTGTTTCACCGCTGTTCAAATGCAGTTTGGATCGCATCATTTATATGTATAAATGTTTTCCATCTGAAAGGACTAAATATTAAATGAAACAAATGACAATATAATGCAAAGTAATCTCTTCAGTAATCAAAATATTTTTTGAATGTAACTGTATTCTAATTACGAATTATTGGAATACAGATACTTATATTTATTATTTTAAATACGTAATCCCGTTACATGTATTCCGTTACTCCCCAACCCTGCCTATGGTACAAATTCAACAATATTATTTGATACTTAGCAGTTTGGGAGGACTCTGTGTGAACTTCAAGGCAATATTTTATGCTCGACGTATGACAGAATTTGTGGAACAAAAAATAAACTGTGGAGGAAGGAACTACTAAGCCTCCGTGATAACACTGTAGATTTGAATGAGATCAGTGTTGTTGTGACAAATTAACTTGTGATAAATTAAGTGGCCATGTTTGATTTGCAATTAAATTAGAGTGGCATTACTTGGTATTTACAGAGTAAGCATACTTAAATCCATTCAACAGTTGGTATAATCAGTGACAGTAAATATTCTATATACTGCACCACCATTTCACGGCTGGATGATTTACTTTACTGATGACAGTGATAGTGTTTCGATTTCATGGAAGGAAATGAAACCACGGAGTTGAAACTCCCTCTAGCAATTCATAAGCAACTGTATGAGGTTGGTACACATCTGAGCAGGTCAGTTCCCCACTGACGCCTGAAAAAAAAATCCAGGGATATGGTCTCGTAAGCAAGACACAGATTTGGTTGAATGGAGAATGAGTCATGAAAAAGGATTTTTTTTTTTTCGAATAGCTGCTCCATTTGACAGTTCATTTGCACCTACAAAATGTAAAGTCGGCAATCTGATGGATACCATGCGTTCCTTAGCTTTATTTCAAAACACTACCCAATGACCACTTTAAGGATTACATCTTAATAGAAACGATAAGATATTGAACACGGATTCACTCCCTTGAACAGACAAAAATATGTCATTCTTCATGAACTAGAATAGACTGAAAATGTAAAACGTTGTCAATACGCCTGTGGAAAAGCACAGATGCCCGTGAGGGTGACGAAATCTCCCATCCAACCATCACTGTACTCTCTACACAAGACATCTGTGATGTTATCTGATAATGACAAAAGATATCGACCCATCAATCACAGCTAGGATGCCTCCAGCAATTGTCAAAGAGGAAGACTCGGTGAGAGAGAGAGAGAGAGAGAGAGAGAGAGAGAGAGAGAGAGAGAGAGCGGGAGGGGGGAAAACATTCTCGGGGACTGTGAGATGAGAGATGGAGGTGACACATGAATGATTCTGTTCTGCTCTGTTCCAATCCCCTCACACAACTACGGCCAGTCGGCCCTGCAAGGAGATGGAGATGTACTCGAATCGCAGGTGCACAGAGGTAGATGCTAATGAATCTGTTTCAGCATGATGCTAATTAAGATTAATGAGGGGAAAAGGCCTTGGAGCAAACAGTGTCCAACAATAGAAAATCATGTGAATAACCACTAAGTTAAAAAAAGGAGGCTGAGGCACGTAGTTTACACTGACTCAAAATAAGTGTAAAAAATGACATTGTAATGCGTGTTTGCCATGCTTTACAATATGGCTGTTTGGGCTAGGTTTAAAGGAATATTCTGCAAATTAAATACAAGTTAAACTTAGTAAAGAGCATTTGTGGCATAATGTTGATTGCCACAAAGATGAATTTCAAATCGTGCCTCCTTTTGTTTTAATTATTTTATCTTGAAAAAAATCAAGGTTACAGTGAGGCACTTAAAATGGAAGTGAGTGGGGCCAATTTTTGGAGGGTTTAATTCAGAAATGTAAAGCTTATAATTTTATAAAAGCACTTACTGAAATCTTCTATTGAAATATTATTTGAGCTTTAAAATTGTTTAAATCATCATATGCAGAGTTATGTCATCATCATAACAAGACAATTGTAAAATCAGATATAAGATTACCCAGAAAAGGTTAGTAAGCAATTTTATCACACTAAAATCAAACAACGCATTATTGTTTACATCTGGTGGCTTCACTTTTAAAAGTGAGTATTTTAACATTTGCAGATTGGCCCAAGTCACTTCTGTAATGACACAGATTTTTTTTTTTTTAATGGAAAGACAATTAATAGCCAGAATTATGCCACAAATGCTGTCAATTGAGCTTAACTTGTATTGAACCTGGAATATTCCTTTAAGATAAACCTATTGGGAAACAAATATCAGGTGGATGGATGAAATGCACATTTATAGGTGTGCATTTATTTTTGTTCGATGTCCAATTTAACAAATCATAAAAGATTCCAGCGAATACTTTCAAATTGTCACTGTAAAATGGAAAAACCTGGAAACGTACCAAAATTTACAGTGCAACACAGTGAAAAGTTACGTTGAACTTGAACTTGACTGAAACAGTGAATGGTGAATGCCTGGGAGAGATGATTAGATTTAAAAATCCAATTTTAGATTGGCCTCACAGAAATTGTATGTGTATGTTTTTTTTTATTATATTTTTTATCACAGGCAGATGCTAAAATGGACTCTGAGGAAAATGACTTCTCACTGAAAGGGTGAGCTGAGGGAAGGGATGTTGCTTTGAATATGAATTATTTCATTAAGGCATTCTGGCACTAACTGGCACTCCACTAAGCACTGTAATCAATATAATAAATGTAATATGGATTGACAAAACACACTGGATTGGCAACTACATATTTGATAGCAAAGTATTCTTGTGATAGCACCATTTCAGAGAAATGTATTTTATATAGAGCAACTGTTTTGTAGTGTATGTTCAACAGTTCAGTAAAACTAGCATTTAAGTGGCATTTTAAAATATGATTTTGATGTACTATACAAGTTAATGTGGGACATGGTTACATATTTATGATTATTCAGTATTCAGCAACCTGGCCCACCCTGAAGAATAGTGGTGTAGTTTTCACTTGCAAAGAGGTTAAACAATTAAAACAGAGGGCATTTATATATTATATTTATATTTATATATTTATATTTATGCATTTGGCAGACGCTTTTATCCAAAGCGACTTACATAGCCCTTATTACAGGGACAATCCCCCCGGAGCAACCTGGAGTTAAGTGCCTTGCTCAAGGACACAATGGTGGTGGCTGTGGGGATCGAACCAGTGACCTACTGATGACCAGATTACCAGTTATGTGCTTTAGACCACTACACCAGGGAGAGGGTGCAAAGCTACAACTATTTGGGGTACAAGAAACATTGACAAACATTATAGGCTTCAGGAAAAAAACGCTAGAAATATTTAGAATATGGCCCTTTTAAGGGAATGTAAATTCTCTAAGTCACCTGTAAGAGTTTTTAGATAGAGTTTTCTTTGTCAAACTTTCTCTTTAGAATATATTTATTTGAAGGTTTCGCTCATGATTAAATGAGCACTCTCCTAATAGAAACCACTGCAGATGGTATTAAAAAGATCAGCCCTAAGAAAAGAAAGAGGGAAAGATAGAGTGAGAGAGAAAACAGACAGGGAGTGGTGGGGGAGATTAAACCGCATTCCCTAAGGGAGAAGGCTGGGTCTTCTGCTCAATGGGCTAATCATGAAGCCCATCAGTGCTCCTACAGCATTCAGTTACAGGTTCAAGACCTTTGGGACTGCCTCTGATGCATAAAGCTGTGAACTCTTTGACAAATATGGCTACCTAGCTCAGTGTTGATTTTGTAAGACAAATTATCAGGGCAAATCACTCTCTGCTGTGCCAAATTGCATTACACCAGAGCACTTGATTGCTCCTTTTCCGTGCTCAAATGTGATGATTGATAATTAGAACTGGGGTTGGGACAAATCAGAGCATTTCCCCAGGATATGTTTGGATATGCAAATGAAAAAAAAAAAAAAAAAAGTGTACATACAATTAGTTAGTATTTGGTAGGATTGCCTTTGTTTAACTTGGGTCAAATGTTTTGGGTAGCCTTCCACAAGCTTCTCACAATAAGTTGCTGCAATTTTGGCCCAGTCCTCCAGACAGAACTGGTGTAACCGAGTCAGGTTTATAGGCCTCCTTGCTCGCACTCGCTTTTTCAGTTCTGCCCACATATTTTCTATCGGATTGAGATCAGGGCTTTGTGATGGCCACTCCAATATGTTGACTTTGTTGTCCTTAAGTCAACATAAAAGTCATTTTGCCACAAATGAGAAGGAATGCTTGGGGTCATTGTACATTTGGAAGACCCAGTTGCGACCGAGCTTTAACTTCTTGGCTGATATCTTGAGATGTTGCTTCAATATATCCACATAATTTTCCTTCCTCATGGTGCCATCTATTTTGTGAAAATGCAGCAAATCACCGCCACAACATGATGCTACCACCCCCATGCTTCACAGTTGGGATGGTGTTCTTCAGCTTGCAAGCCTCACCCTTTTTCCTCCAAACATAACGATGGTCATTATGGACAAAAGGTTCTATCAGACCAGAGGAAATTTCTCCACAAAGTAAGATCTTTGTCACCATGTGCACTTGCAAACTATAGTCTGGATTTTTTATGGCAGTTTTGGAACATTAGCTTCTTCCTTGCCGAGCAACCTTTCAGGTTATGTCGATATAGGACTCATTTGTATTGTGAATATAGATACCTGTTTCCTCCAGCATCTTCACAAGGTCCTTTGCTGTTGTTTTGAGATTGATTTGCAATTTTTGCACCAAACTGAGTTCATCTCATCTCTGAGCAGTTTGATGGCTATATGGTCCTATTGTGTTTATAAACTCAGCAAAAAAGAAACATCCTCTCACTTTCAATTGCTTTTATTTTCAGCAAACTTAACATGTTTAAATATTTGTATTAACATTAAAAGATTCAACAACTAAGAATAATGTGTAAAGGTAAAAAGTAATGGTCAGTATCTGGTGTGGACACCAGCTGCAATAAGTACTGCAGTAAATCTCCTCCTCATGGACTGCACCAGATTGGCTGGTGACATTTCATGCTGGAGGGTCATGTCAGGATGAACCTGCAGGAAAGGTACCACATGAGGGAGGAGGATGTCTTCCCTGTAACACACAGCATTGAGATTGCCTGTAATGACAACAAGCTCCGTCCGATAATGCTGTGACACACCACCCCAGACCATGATGGACCCTCCACCTCCAAATTGATTACATGCCTCAGTGTAACACTCCTTCCTTCAACGATAAACGTAAGTCCGACTAGCACCCGTGGTGAGGCAAAACCATGACTCGTCAGTGAAGAGCCAGTCCTGCCAGTCCTGTCTGGTCCAGCGAAGGTGGGTTTGATCCCATAGGCGACATTGTTGATGGTGATGTCTGGTAAGGACCTGACTTACAACAGGCATACAAGCCCTCAGTCCAGCCTCTCTCAGAATATTGCGGACAGTTGCAGCACTGATGGAGGGATTGTGCGTTCCTGGTGTGTTCCGATCCTGTGCAGGTGTTGTTACACATGGTCTGCCACTGCGAGGATGATCAGCTGTCCTTCTTGTCTCCCTGTAGCGCTGTCTTCACAGTATTGACATTGCAATTTATTGCCCTGGCCACGTCTGCAGTTTTCATGCCTCAATGAAGCATGCCTAAGGCACACTCACGCAGATGAGCAGGGACCCTGGGCATCTTTCTTTTGGTGTTTTTCAGAGTCAGAGAAAGGTCTCTTTAGTGTCCTAAGTTTTTATAA
Source organism: Xyrauchen texanus (assembly GCF_025860055.1). Taxonomy (NCBI): domain Eukaryota; kingdom Metazoa; phylum Chordata; class Actinopteri; order Cypriniformes; family Catostomidae; genus Xyrauchen; species Xyrauchen texanus. Next base: position 16,605,148 of record NC_068285.1, on the reverse strand, counting down.
CTGTGCCTAAGTGTCTAAGCGTCTAAGCTCTTAGTGTCTTAACGACCATTCCACAGGTGCATGTTCATTGAACAAGAATGGAAAACATTGTTTAAATCCTTTACAATAAAGATCTGTAAAGTTATTTGGATTTGTACATAATGATCTTTAAAATACAGTGTCCTAAAAAAGGGACATTTCATTTTTTGCTGAGTTTACTTGTGCACTATTGTTTGTACAGATTGTTTGGCTGATTTCTTTTGATTTTCCCATGATATCAAGAAAAGAGGCACTGAGTTTGAAGGTAGGCCTTAAAATACATCCACAGGTACACCTCCAATTAAGTACACCTATCAGAAGCTAATGATATAAAAGGATTTTATATCATTTCGTGGAATTTTCCAAGCTGCTTAAAGGCACAGTTAACTAAGTGTATGTAAACTTCTGACCCACTGGAATTGTGATATAGTCAATTAAACAATCTGTCTGTTAACAATTGTTGGAAAAATTACTTGAAAAAATTACTACACATGAATCAAGCCACGCACAAGGTTAACCTGAAAGAAAACTTGCTTACTTCTGCTCTGACAATGTTTCCCAACTCCGAGGATTGTTTTTCCACCAGGACAATGCTCCATGCCACACAGCCAGGTCAATAAAGTTGTGGATGGAGGACCACTGGATCAAGACCCTGTCATGGTCAGCCCAATTTTTGTGCACAGTCACCCAACAGCAATGTGAAAGACTGGTAGAGAGCATGGCAAGACGCATGAAAGCTGTGATTGAAAAACAGGATTAATCCACCAAATATTACTTTCTTAACTCATCCTAAGTTAATGCATTAGTTTTGTGTTTTTAAAAAATTAATATGAACTTGTTTTCTTAGCATTATTTAAGGTCTGAAAATACTGCATCTTTTTTTGTTATTTTGACCAGTTGTCATTTCCTGCATATAAATGCTCTAAATCCAGGGTCTTCAACCATTTTCAGGCCAACGAAAAGCCCTTGGTGGGTAGAGAGACGGAGCCGGGCCCCCCTTACATATTGTATAAAATTGAGTGTTGCGTTTTTTGCCAAGAAAAATTTGTATGGTAGGCTACCATATTACTGTATGTACAAACATCTTCATCATTAAATGCTGCCCTGCTGAATAGACCAGCTAAAACCAGCATAAGCTGGTCGGCTGGTTTTAGCTGGTCGCACAGCTTGGTCATAGCTGGTTTTAAAGGTGTTTTGAAAACTTTTTATAGCTGGTCAGGCTGTTCATGCTGATCTTAGTTGGTCAGGCTGGTCTTAACTGGTCAGGGTGGTCTTGGCTGGTCTAACCTGGTCTCCCAGCCTGACCAGCTAAAAGGTGTTCAAGCCCCCTCTGAAACCAGCAAACTGACCAGCCTGGCTAGGCTTGGCGACCAGCTAAAACCAGCTAACCAGCTTAGGCTGGTTTTAGCTGGTCTTTTCAGCAGGGATCTGCAAATTTTTTTGGCATTAAGTTAAATTTTGAATTTCCCCTGTTAATCCCTGTGCCAAACCTCCTCCTCCTCCTCCTCCAAAAAAAAAAAAAAAAGACAGACAGACCCGGTCCATGCAGAAAAAACAACAACTTTTATAAGGTTACTAAAATGGAGTCTTCATCTCATGTGAGTGATCGATTTTATACATATATTTCAAAATGACTGTTTTGAAGCAAATGTACATTTCATTGAGTAAACATTTTTAATGAGGAAAACAATGACTGAGTGCACCTTGAATTAGGTTGATTTGAGAGTCACCATCTTGTGAGTGTGGAACGTTAAAGTCAGTGTATGTCATCTTGATAACCAGTGGTAACTAAACTCAGCAAAAAAAAATAAATAAATAAAAATAATAATAATAATCCCTTTTTCAGGACACTGTTTTTTAAAGAAAATTTTGTAAAAATCCAAATAACTTTACAGATCTTTATTGTAAAGGTTTTAAACAATGATTTCCATGCTTGTTCAATTAAACATAAGCAATTAATGAACATGCACCTGTGGACCGGTCATTAAGACACTAACAGCTTACAGATGGTAGGCAATTAAGGTGACAGTTATAAAAACTTAGGACACTAAAGAGACCTTTCTACTGACTATGGAAAAAAAAAAAAAAAAAAAGATGCACTGCAGTACTTAATTCAGCTGGTGGCCTCACTAGATACTGACTGTTACTTTTTAATTTTGACCCCCATACAGGAAGATACATTCCATTTCTGTTAGTCACATGTCTGTAAAACTTGTTGAGTTTATGTCTTTGTTGTTGAATCTTTTTATGTTCATACAAATATTTACACATGTTGAGTTTGCTGAAAATAAAAGCAGTTGAAATAGAGCAGATGTTTCGTTTTTTTTTTGCTGATTTTACATCAGGCACGTAAGCTATTGTTCTAAAAGCAAGCTGTCATCACCAACGCAAAGCAGACGCGTTTACTCACGCACTGCAGCGCTGCTAAACCTGATGTGTGTCACGCATTGAGTGGCTCGTGATGAGCAGTGATCATGTGAACGGTTTGTCCGGGCTGCGCGCTTCTGCTGACTAGCGCCGTTTAGTCACACTTAAATTTGGCGTGCAGCTGCAAAGGACTTCAACATCGATAGACTAAAATTAATTCTCCTCTCTCTTACTGTCACTCGCGTGCAAGTGAATGATTATTACAAATGCCAATGGTGGATAAAATATATATATATATATATATATACAGTGTTGGGGAGTAACGGAATACATGTAACGGGATTACGTATTTAAATACAACATATAAGTAACTGTATTCTACTGCAGTTACAATATAAATCATTGGTAATTATAATACAATTACATTCAAAAATGTATTTTTTTAATGATTACTGAAGAGATTACAGTAAACTGTCAGCTTTATGCTAAGCTAAAATGCTATTTCTAGCAATTTTACATGCACATGTTACAGACACGATCATATTTTTTATCAAGACAATTCACATTAGATCATTATTTATTTTTTTCAAGTAAGAACTTTGATATTAGGGCAAAAATCTTATTCTTGATAATAATTTTTGTATTGTTTTCCTGTAAAAATATCAAAACAATCTTAAAACAAAATATATTTGATTGATCTTGTTTTAGAAACAACACAGCATAAGATATTTAGGTTTTTTAAAGAATGTATTTTTAACATGTGTATTTTGTATTTGAGTTTTTATAGTCAAAATAAGTGAAAAAAAAATCTACTAGTGCTGAAGAAGTAATCCAAAGTATTTAGAATGCGTTACTGACCTTGAGTTATCTGACGAAATAAGTTAAAATGACATTTTACAGCATGTATTCTGTAGTGGAATACATTTCTAAAGTAACCCTCCCAACCCTGTGTGTATATATATATTAGTTTTTACTTTACTAGAACTCTAGTGTTTTGTTTTAGAAACACACACTTTGTAAAATCCATCATATGCAAAAGAGTTCTTAAATGTGAAAATGGTGTTTTGCACAATTTTTTTAATTAAATTAAATTTGCATCAATGACACCATATTACATAAAATGTTTCACAAGTAGAGGCAGGATTTTTACAAATAATGTAAATGTAAATTAATGTATGTGTTAAGTGTTTGTGCGTGTGTGTGTGAATGAACTGAATGATAATATATAAGGAACCTATCCAAAGAAATCTGATGAGAAAAGGAAGATATTATGTGGATATCTTCAGCTTATATTTTTTGTAGGTTAATATTCTGTTACAGTACTTAATATTAATCTTATAAAGAAACAAATCCTTTGGTTTAAGGATTTTTAGTGAACCTTATGTTCTACTCTCATCTATAATCCTGATATCAGCTCTAAAGTCAATGTGAAATGATATGCGTAAAACCAGTTGTACTTCCGTAAATCTGATGTATTTTGTAAATGAAATGGGATTCAACGTCTATTATATCAAACGTTATTGGGTTTCATATAATTGTTGTGGGAACATGCAACAAGCAACTCCAATCTTTTTTTTTTTGTATCTATACCTATGCACGACTTCAAACTGAATTTTTCAAGTGACAAGGTAATTTGTTATTGAACTTTTTTCTTCTGTGTGGGGGGGGTAATTTAGAAACAGCACTCTAATTCTGTGCTTTAATGTGAAACATCTAAGATGGTTCACCACGGTAATCCTCGCTGATTTTGTGATTGGGCTTAAAATAATTACAAAAATGCCATTGATACAGACAGATGAACACATATTAAAAATATAAAATATAGGGGGTGGGTGGGTGGGTGTTACCTATCATAATGAAGGGGAATGTTTTCCCCAGGTGTTGGAAAGTTAGAGGGATTTGTCGTTTCAAGGGTATATAACTGATAAAAGATTACAACAACAAACATTTGAAGTATGAAAAACATGCACAGAATGAATCATGCACGATAAGTCCTGGAATGCACTGTATATTAAGCATAAACATGCCATTTAGATTTTATTTTGACTTTAAAGGATAGTTCACCCAAAAATTAAAATTCTCTCATTATTTACTCACCCTCATGATATCCCAGGTGAGTATGACCAGAGGCTATTTAGCAGAGACGGGCCACTACTATTTAAATGAATGGGAGAAATTGGAACACAATAAGAAGCTCTAGCGCCCAATGGTCATTGCAGCCATACAGACATTGCCTGTCAATCAACTCGCTAACACGCATGAGCATTTGCTATAAAACCAGAGAAAATTGTGTGTTTTAGCGTAATATGAGAATCTAAATGTATAATTCCAATATTATCAGATTTGATTACTGATTTGAAATATGTTCTTTGATCGTAATCTTGACCAACTGTTTTTAGATTCTGGTCTTTCACCATTTAAGTAGATAGGAGCTGCAATGACATGACTGGAAATAGCCTCCTGAGAGCATTCCAAATATGGCCAACAATGAACTGACCTGCTAGAAAGAATTTAGGATGACTTTCTTCACTAGAACACATTTGAAGAAAAATAGAAACATATTTTAGCTCAGTAGGTCCTTAAAATGCAAGTGAAGGGAGATTTCTCTTTTGAAGCTCTAAAAATCACAGTCAGCATAAATGTAGTCGATATGACTCCAGAGGTTCAATTAATCTTCAATAAGATCACTTTTTGTGCGGAAAAAAAGTTCAATACTTAACAGGGTTTCTGCAGGTTTTATGAAGCTAAATTTAAGACTTTTTTAAGACCCTTTTAAGACCATCTAGGGATGTCGCGTTACCCGATTTCACAATAAACCGCGATTAAAATGGTCATGGTTATTAAACCGTACGAATTTGGAAGCTACAGTTAAAAACCGGAAAAACAACCACGTTGTCTATTTTAAAACAATGTACTGAAAATTTGTCTTTCAGTGTGGGTCAAACTACTTGCGTCGCACGTGTGCCCTGCCCTGCCCTCTGCCTGGCTGGTCTATGAGGCTGTTACTATGGTAACGGAGTTCACAAGGTGATTGTGTAGGTAAGGCGGGGCACATGCGGAACGTGAACATTCAGCGCAAGTGAAACTCTCAAAATGAAAACATGGCGGATCAACGCGATCTCCCGGAATTTTATCCGCCATAAAAAATGACACAGGAGTTGTTGAAGACGGGTATCTAGTATGCAAAACGTGCAGACGAAAAGTGTCAGCAAAAGCGGTGAACACATCTAATATGTTCCAGCCCCTTCTAACTTTAGCGTACGCCGAGGGATCACCATCCAGAGATTCATGCCAAGATGAAGGTAATACTTTTACAAACACAGCACATCTTATATGTAGTGTACTTCTTACCCTTTGGTATAGTCAAACACTATACAAACAAGAATTGAAACTGTAAATCCGAAGAGGAGTGGGATGCTTCCAAATAGTTTTTCCTACTTGAATTAGATTTCAGTGAGCGTAAAAGTCCTGTGATTATCCAGCTGATCGTTAGATTACTGAATAAAGAAAGGTTCTCCTAGCCTGACACCATTTTATTTTAAACATATGGTTTAAGATATAGTTATAGTTGTTTTTGGTTTTGTATTTTAAATGTATATTTAATTGTATTTTTATTTATTGAAAGGGTATAGCCTACTGTACATACTTTTTTGTTGAAAAGATACAGTACGTTTTGGTGTCACAGGGTAGATTGAGAAAATTACACCTACTTAAATACAAGTACTTTACCTACTTGTTTTCAACTTAGAAGTAGGAATATATATGTTAACTGCATGTCCTAACAAATGCTGCAATAAAACTTTAGTTGTGATATGTTTGTGGAGGGTTTTATTGATGCATAATAGGTAAATTTTCAGATAATTGTAAAAATCTTTCAGACAATAATTGTACCATCAAAAACCATCGTGACTATCATGATACCCCTAAGACCAGCTAAAGAAAATGTAAGAAATCAATGTGTGTGTGTGTGTGTGTGTGTGTGTGTGTGTACATTTTTTAAATGAGGGATCATACAAATTGCCCCAAAGTAGCTATTTGACATAACATGTCCTCACATATATTCCACACGACACAATAGTAACTGAATGTACACACATAATCCTGTTAAATTTACATTCCCTTGGTATCTAATATGGTGTGTTGCTTTCTCGATGATCAATTACTGTTTGTGTAATAATTGTTCATGAATCCCTGCTTTGTTCTGAGCAGTGAAGATGTCCACTTTTCTTCTTTAACTACAGTAAAACTATTTGGTTTCTCAGCATCTTCTGCACATTTGAGTTCTACCAAACAGTGGCTATATACGAGGTATAGATTTTGACAATTGAGGGACTAATACACAACTATTATAAAAGGTGCAAACAATTATTGATGCTCAAGAAGGCAACATAAGAAGAACCAAGGGGTGCAAACTTTTGAACAGTATGATTTGTGTAAATAAGAGTACAGTATATATATACACTCACCTAAAGGATTATTAGGAACACCTGTTCAATTTCTCATTAATGCAATTATCTAATCAACCAATCACATGGCAGTTGCTTCAATGCATTTAGGGGTGTGGTCCTGGTCAAGACAATCTCCTGAACTCCAAACTGAATGTCAGAATGGGAAAGAAAGGTGATTTAAGCAATTTTGAGCGTGGCATGGTTGTTGGTGCCAGACGGGCCGGTCTGAGTATTTCACAATCTGCTCAGTTTCTGGGATTTTCACGCACAACCATTTCTAGGGTTTACAAAGAATGGTGTGAAAAGGGAAAAACATCCAGTATGCGGCAGTCCTGTGGGCGAAAATGCCTTGTTGATGCTAGAGGTCAGAGGAGAATGGGCCGACTGATTCAAGCTGATAGAAGAGCAACTTTGCCTGAAATAACCACTCGTTACAACCGAGGTATGCAGCAAAGCATTTTTGAAGCCACAACACACACAACCTTGAGGTGGATGGGCTACAACAGCAGAAGACCCCACCGGGTACCACTCATCTCCACTACAAATAGGAAAAAGAGCTACAATTTGCAAGAGCTCACCAAAATTGGACAGTTGAAGACTGGAAAAATGTTGCCTGGTCTGAGGAGTCTCGATTTCTGTTGAGACATTCAGATGGTAGAGTCAGAATTTGGCGTAAACAGAATGAGAACATGGATCCATCATGCCTTGTTACCACTGTGCAGGATGGTGGTGGTGGTGTAATGATGTGGGGGATGTTTTCTTGGCACGCTTTAGGCCCCTTAGTGCCAATTGGGCATCGTTTAAATGCCACGGCCTACCTGAGCATTGTTTCTGACCATGTCCATCCCTTTATGGCCACCATGTACCCATCCTCTGATGGCTACTTCCAGCAGGATAATGCACCATGTCACAAAGCTCGAATCATTTCAAATTGGTGTCTTGAACATGACAATGAGTTCACTGTACTAAAATGGCCCCCACAGTCACCAGATCTCAACCCAATAGAGCATCTTTGGGATGTGGTGGAATGGGAGCTTCGTGCCCTGGATGTGCATCCCACAAATCTCCATCAACTGCAAGATGCTATCCTATCAATATGGGCCAACATTTCTAAATAATGCTTTCAGCACCTTGTTGAATCAATGCCACGTAGAATTAAGGCAGTTCTGAAGGCGATAGGGGGTCAAACACAGTATTAGTATGGTGTTCCTAATAATCCTTTAGGTGAGTGTATATATATATATATATATATATATATATATTGCATGTGTAATTATGAAACAACTTCACAAAAATTCACAACATTGTAACCAAAAATTCAAAATACAACCCCCACATCTGAACATTTGAGTGCTTGTACTGTAAAATGTGACTTATGTGTACTACTAAATGTGACATTGTCTGATTTATCTCTGTGCTCGTGGGAAAATGAACATTACAGAAAAATACTTGCTTACATATTCACATGCTGCATGAAGAAATGGATCGGCTTCTTTTCGCTACTTGTACTGACTGACAGGATGACAAAGAGTGCGCGCCAAGCGTATGACGTCATTGCCATGGTATCCAGATACATTTCAGCCGATTTGCAGAAAGACTAGAATGAAAGTATCGTCCAATCAAATTGCAATGCTTCGAAAATGCTTCTCTGCAAACGATACCAAAGACAATAGGGAAAAGGAAAATGAGTACATCAAATGTAAGTAGATAAAAAAATCAGTGAGCCTACCAGCTGAAACCAGGACATAATTACAATGTTTAGAGAATTGTCAAGACACCGGGACACACCTCTTCAAAACGGGACGTCTGGTCACCCTACTTAAACACAACAAGAAAACAATCCAGCAATGAGAATACAATCCCTCATACAACATTTAATGCCATGACCTTATGATTTAAAGACTTATTGCTCTGATCTAAGACCTTTTTATGGACTTATTTTGCAGAAGGGCAAATTAAGACTTTTTAAGACCTTTTTAAGACCCACGGAAACCCTGTTTAAGGACAATCATTTCAATTCAATATTGCAATGTGGAAAAGGATAGCCTGCTTTGGCTTGCTGTCCATAATAGAGGTGTTTGACCATGAAACTTGACACTCCTGGAGATCCTCTCAGAAACAGTATACAGAGAATAATGGGAGTTAGTTAGGAGAAGGTTTGTTGGAGGAATAGTCCAAGGAATATTAAAGCTAATAGTCAGAAAGACTGAAGTAACTGGGTGTTTAAAAGTCTTACGAAATATGAATGAAAAGATTATTTATACAAACTAAGATATTCTGAATAGACTACCATAAAAATTTGAATGTACACTTAATCAAAAACATATAATGTTTGTTCTCAGGTATGAACAAGACACACTCGCAATATCCAACTCCAATCCTATTCTGGGGACTCTTTCTGTGATCGCAATCCCATGGTTAATAAATAATATACTCACTGCAAACTAAATAATATGCACAAGATTAGTGCAAAGCCCCAAAGCCCCCTAGCTGTTTGTATTTGTGTAAATCAATAACCTTGAAAATAAATTTCGGCTGTTTTACTAATAAAAGATGACAAAACTAATAAATGGGTTGTAAGATTATAACTCAATCACTTAATTACCGCCTGAGCCTGTGAAATAATAAAGCTAAATTGTAAAGTACAAGTAGTCTGAAGGAATGTCAGTACATATTTGCAAATGCCACCATTTTCTATTAAGTATTAAAATGCACCTTTGACACATCAGCATATTACTTTTCATCGGTCCTCCACTTGTGAGCCTTAAAGTAATAGTTCGCCCAAAGATTAAAATTCTGCCATTATTACTCACCCTCATGCCATTCAAAACCTGAATTATTTTATTTCTTCCATTTTTAATTTTTTTTTTTTTAAATAGAAATTCAGGCTGACTAACACAGAATGTCTTATGACAATTCACAATAAATACAATTAAAACGAGTTGGTGATATCATAAGATTATTTATACAAAAAGGTATTACTTTTATTCTCATACCAACCAGTCAACAAACAGTCATTCAAATCAATACAATACAGGCACCAAATTATAGCAAGCCTCCTATTCATCAATTTCTTTTTTAGAAATGAAGCCAGTTCAGCTAGGGTACTCATTCTTTCTTTCTTTATGCTGCACAAATTACTGATCCTATGCTTCCCTTGTCTCGTTCCAAACCAGGTGTTTTAAAGTTATAAAAATCATTTAGTTTAGGGATTGGGTAAGGAGTTACATTTTCTGGATATGTTTTGGTTTGGGTTAGGGGTTAAAAATCATGATAACAGTTTATTGGTTTGTTTGTTTTTCTCAGTAGGAATAAAAGTTGCATGTTCTCTTACGAGAGGTTCTCTCGTATTGCGTAAGCTAGCTTACGCTACGGGAAAGATTAATCTTTTCTGAGATATTGAAGCCAAAAAATTATCCTTTATTTTGTATCTATTGTCAACGCAGTGCAGCAGCTGCATACCTTGAGCGGGCTAGCTAGCGAGCTCATTGGTTGCTCTGCGTTAACTGCTGCAGCCTATAGATGAACTTGAGTGAACTTGCGTCCAATGACAGGCGCCCGCGCCGTCACTGTATCAAAGCCCGCCAGAATGGGCGTGGCTAGAGTGCATATAAGCGTAAGTTCTAGGCTGGAACCCTGATTTTCATCTATTCAGCGAAGCTCTTTGCATCTCTGAACTGCAGAAGCCGCATCGCCGTTCGAGGGGCATCTAGCAAGCTTGAACAGCACTCGAAGAAGCCGGCCGTCTTCGCCACCTTCAGCCATCCTGCGAGCTACGCCATCCGGCGACGTATCCTTTTTAGAGCAAGCTAGTTCCTCAGCGAACTTCACAAAAAGAGCAACGAGCGTCTTTTTAAAGATGCCTCGCACCACCTGCGCCTCATGCCGCGCCCCTCTCAGCGCTGGAGACCGCCACCTCATCTGCGCTCTCTGCCTGGGACTGGAACATGCAGAGCTCGCCCTCGCTGACGGCAGATGCGACCTCTGCGAGGAGCTTCACTCAAAACCGAAGCCGCCGTGCCGCCTTTCGTTTCGCCGCGCAGAAAGAAGCGCCACTCCCAAAGGCTGCCGGAACCGGTGTTAGAAGCGACTACCTCGCCGGAGCCTCTCCCTCGAGCCTCGCTTTCACCCTCCCCGCCCCCCCGGGACGCGCAGTTGCCGCCGAGTGGCCGCACTGTTGCCATCTTGGATGACGAGGCGGAGGATAAGGGCTGCTGTTCCATCATGGCTTCGGACAGCGTGGAGTGGTCAGGCTCTCAAGCCTCCTCCTCGGCCCAGGAATCCAGCAGGACCCGCGCAAGAGTCGAGGAAGAACTAATGCGCCTCCTCACACAGGCCGTCGACCGCCACGGGCTCGAGTGGTCACCGCCCTCTGAGCAGGCTCCCAACAGACTCGACGGCTGCTTTCTTCAGAGCCGTCGCCAGGCCGCTCCCTTCCTGCCGGAACTCCACGCCAAGCTCTCTAAATCGTGGAACGTGCCTCTCTCGGCCAGGAACCGATCCCATGTCTCCATCGGTGGACGGCGCCACCGAGAGGGGCTACTCTTCCATCCCCCCGGTCGAGGATTCGGTAGCAGCACACCTTTGCCCGCCCTCCGCGAGATGGCGGTCTAAGCCAGTGCTCCCGTCTAAGGCCTGCAGAACTACTTCCGCCTGTGTTGGCCGCGCCTATGCCGCCGCCGGCCAAGCCGCATCTGCTCTGCATTCCATGGCCGTTTTACAGAACCTCCAAGCGGACCTTCTTCGAGAGTGGGATGAGAAAGGCAGGCACCCAGAGGCTGTTTCAGATCTAAGGAGCGCGACGGATCTCGCCCTTCACGCCACCAAAGCTGCAGCTCAAGCCCTAGGGAAGTGCATGGCCGCGCTGACTGTGACCGAGAGACACCTATGGCTAACGCTAGCCGACATGGGAGAAGCTGAACGCTCCACGTTCCTCAACGCGCCGCTCTCTCCGTCCGGTCTCTTCGGTTCCGCGGTGAGTGGCATTGTTGACCGTTTCTCGGAAGTCCAGAAAGCCACCCAAGCCATGAATCTCTTCCTGCCTCGTCGTGCTAGCTCCTCTGCAGGCCGTCTACGTGACCAGCCTCCTGCACGAGCCTCTTCACAGTGCCCAGCTCAGCAAAGCCAGACTTCTCAGCGTCGACAGGGCGGCCGCCCTAGAACGCACTCAGACAGCCGCCGCAGACCGCCGCCCCCCCCGCGGGCCTCGGCCTAAGATTGTCTGAAACCTGAGCAACCGAAGTCCTCCTAGCTTTGTTAAGGAAACGACGGCTCAGTCCCGCCGCGGCCGGACCACCGTCAAAGCTTCGCCCCCTGTCAGTCCCCTTCTCTCAGGCTACTGCAGCGGTGGATTCAGCAGCCAACAAGCCGGTGATACTGCCCGCTTGCCTGCACTCAAATGCCGTTTTCACGGCGACCCAAAGAAATCTTGTGAAAAGCAAACATGCCTTATGTGTAGAAAATGTGCCCACAATCCAGTGTTCACCCCTACACACAAGCATTACACTTCCCGTGTCCCTATCAGAGCCCACTCACATAAAGCGGGCACAGCCAGCTCGAGTGTTAGAGTCAATAAACGCGCCCACGAATCCGTGCGCGCGCTCCTTCTCTGTCCGCTCTGTCACACGGCCAGCAAACACCTCTCTGTATGTAAGTCCCATGCCCGTGACTATGCTCGCGCATCACTTCACAGATGTGACTCTTTCCCCATTCACCTCAATCGGGAAGTCACTCACAGAACAGCCTGTCCCTGCTGTCTGCGAGCAGTCATGCATAAGCACAGTAAGCGTGCTCACACATTCTGTTCAGCTCGCTGTGTGCGGCAATCAGGGCGACTTGGCCATTCACCCTCTAGCGTTACGCTTCAAAGCGTGGAAAGCTATCCCAGGGATATCCAAATGGGTGTTAAGCACAATAAAACAGGGCTATTTGCTACAGTTCGATCGCCGCCCTCCCCGCTTCAGAGCGTGGCTCGAAACTACTGTGAACATGGAAGCAGCCTGCATGCTTCGTTCAGAAATAGCAAACCTTCTGTGCAAAAGGGCCATAGAGAGAGTGCCACCTTCTCTGAGCGAGTCGGGGTTTTACAGCCGTTATTTTCTTGTTCCCAAGAAAGACGGCGGCCTCAGACCAATATTAGATCTCAGGGTTTTGAACAAGGTGCTCGCAAAAAGACCGTTCAAAATGCTTACAATCAGGAAACTCCTCACGCATGTGCGCCAGGGGGACTGGTTTATTTCTCTCGATCTGAAAGATGCCTACTTTCAGATTCAGATAAATCCCCGTCACAGGCCATTCTTGAGATTCGCCTTCGACGGCCAGGTTTATCAATACACCGTCCTTCTGTTCGGCCTGTCTTTAGCACCCCGTACTTTCACGAAGTGCATGGATGTGGCGCTCGCACCCCTGCGGAGTCAGGGCTTGCGAATTCTGAACTATTTGGACGATTGGCTGATTTTGGCACTGTCACATACGGAGCTTCTCTCTCACAGGACAGTTCTCCTCAGTCATCTGAACAGTTTGGGTCTTGCAGTCAATTGGGCCAAGAGCTCACTACAGCCCAGTCAGGCAATTTCCTTCCTTGGAATAGAACTAGACTCCATGGCGATGACGGCTCACTTATCTACACAGCGCGCACGCCGTGTTCAGCGACTAGCCGCGTCCTTTCAGATGAACAGCCTCACGCCTCTGAAAAAATTTCAGAGAATGCTAGGTTACATGGCCTCAGCCGCAGCAGTACTTCAGCTGGGTTTACTGTGCATCGCCCGCTTCAGCATTGGCTAAACACCCGGCGTCTCGCCGGGCTTGGGCCACGGGCGCCAGCCGATCAGAGTGACTCAGACCTGTATCTCAGCTCTGCAGCCCTGGGCAGTGGCCGAATGGTATCAGCGGGGAGTGACGATGGGAGCTGTATCTCGCCGAAAAGTCATCTCGACAGGCAGCGTCCAACACGGGTTGGAGCGCGGTCTGCGAGAGCTCTCCGGTTTTTGGCCTATGGTCAGTTCAGGAAAAGCTCCTTCACATAAATTGTCTGGAAATGATAGCGGTCGAGTACGCGCTCGTGCGCTTCCTCCCGGTCATTCAGGGTCACCACGTCCTGGTCCGTTCGGACAACAGATCTGTGGTATCCTATCTAAACCGTCAGGGCGGTGTCAGATCCAGGAACCTCTTCCATCTGACAAAACGCATACTGAGTTGGTCCCAGTGCCACCTGCGCTCGCTGAGGGCGACACACGTGCCAGGCCACCTGAACGGCGGCCCAGACAGACTGTCCAGAGACAATATTTCCCCAGGGGAATGGTCCCTGCACGCTCAAACAGTCCAGAAGTTATGGAGTATATTCGGCAGAGCAGAGATAGACCTCTTTAGCGTCAGAAGAGAACTCTCACTGCCCAGTATTTTTCTCAGCGAGGGCGTGCTGGCCCAGGACTGGCCCAACCGCCCGCTTTACGCCTTCCCTCCCATCTCGCTATTGCCACAGGTAATGCAGAGGATCAGGAAGCAGCGTCACTCGGTGCTCCTCATAGCCCCGGCTGGGAGAATCAGACATGGTTCCGGAGCTTACGCAGCTGTCACTGACAGCCCCGTGGCCCATTCCAGTGAGAGCAGATCTCCTCTCTCAAGCTCGCGGCACGATCTGGCATCCCCACCCAGAGCTGGGCGCTGCACGTGGGTGATCAGCGACTACCCGTCGCTTTGCCAGAAGGAGTAATAAACACTATCATACACGCTAGAGCCCCTTCCACGAGAAGACTCTATGCGTCCAAATGGTCTGTGTTTTCAAAATGGTGCACCGACAGAGACCTGGACCCACGGACATGTGGGGTGTCGTCGCTGCTCGTGTTTTTACAAGAGCTGCTGGATAAGGGCAGATCCCCATCAACGCTCAAAGTGATGCGTGGCGGCCGTCGCGGCGTTCAGCTGAACCCCTGCACGGCCAGTCACTGGGAAAAAACGAGCTGGTCATCCGCTTCCTCAGGGGAGCTAGAAAGATGAACCCCTGCGCCCCCATCGGTTCCTATCTGGGATCTTTCCGTAGTTCTCGAAGCTATGAAAGCCCCCTTTCGAACCGCTTCAATCCGTGGATTTGAAATACCTTTCACTCAAAACCGTTTTCTAACTGCCCTGTCATCAGTTAAGCGTGTGGGAGACCTTCACGCGCTGTCTGTCAGCGCTGCGTGTCTTGAGTTTGGACCAAGTGACTCCAAGGTCATTTTAAAGCCTAGACACGGCTATGTCCCCAAGGTGATCGGTACTCCTTTCAGAGTACAAATCATTTCCCTATCGGCGCTGCCAGCATCCGATAGCGAACGCGACGCCAATCTCCTTTGCCCAGTCAGAGCACTGAGATTGTATACTGCGCGCTCCGCCTCTTTCAGGCGCTCTGAGCAGCTTTTCGTTTCGTTTGGAGGCGCACCAAATGTTTCGCCGCCTCGAAACAGACACTGTCTAGATGGATAGTGGACGCTATTGCTGCCGCGTGCGGCGTCAAAAGACCTACCATGCCCGTTAGGCATTAGGGCTCACTCCACCAGAGGCATGGCCTCCTCGTGGGCATGGTCCAGCGGGATTTCCATTCACGACATATGTGTGGCAGCGGGCTGGGCTTCCCCTCCACCTTTGTCAGATTTTACAATCTGGAAGTGCCCGCCCTGCAGGCAAAACTACTAGCGGTTTAATACGCTACAGCTCCCCTGGTGAGCTGCACTGACGGGACACATTCCACACAGACCGGCACCGCCGCTCTGTCTTTCCCTTCCCACTATGTGCTTATGTATTACACACACACTGGCCCGCACTCTTGCCGGCCAAATATTATTCCCCACTCACAAGGGCTCCCCGGGTCCCCCCACCCCGGGGCTCATGCAGTGGATGCTTGGCGCGCACGGCGTTGACAATGGGTTCCTGTAGCGTAAGCTAGCTTACGCAATACGAGAGAAACTCTCGTAAGAGAACGAATCGGTTACCTAACGTAACCTCGGTTCTCTCTAGAAGAGGGAGCGAGTATTGCGTAGCCGGCCGTGCTTCGCGCCACGCAGCGATTTTCAGCTTCATTCAATGAAAACCAGGGTTCCAGCCTACGAACTTACGCTTGTATGCACTCTAGCCACGCCCATTCTGGCGGGCTTTGATACAGTGACACCACGGGCGCCTGTCATTGGACGCAAGTTCACTCAAGTTTGTCTATAGGCTGCAGCAGTTGCCGCAGAGCAACCAATGAGCTCGCTAGCTAGCCCGCTCAAGGTATGCAGCTGCAGCACTGCGTTGACAATGAATACAAAATTAAGGATAATTTTTTTGCTTCAATATCTCAGAAAAGATTAATCTTTCCCATAGCGTAAGCTAGCTTACGCAATATTCGTTCCCTCTTCTATAGAGAACCGAGGTTACGTTAGGTAACCGATTCGTTTTTGTACTAAAAGGAAACATATTATGCATGCCATATTTGAAGTAATATACTATACAACTCTAATCTTCTTCTATTCCTATTAGGGAAGCACCGATGGATCGGCAACTGATATTTATCAACCATTTATTGACCAAATATATCGTAAATAAATATATAAATATATCGGTATATCGTTCATAAGCATAAAAACAGTGATATGAAAAACTGATGGTTCATTTATAATTATTTATTGCAATGTATAAAGTTTATAAAAAATGATGTGTGTAATACAAAGAAATGCTTACCAAAATAAATGAAATTCGGAAATAAAAAATGCATGTCGAATGATATGCATAATATAAATTTGTAATGTACCATCATAATTTGTAAAATGTGTATTCTGTTGTTTAGAACCGAAAAAACAAAGGTATTTAAAAAAGAAAACACCCCTTTCCCAATCTATCATTTTTTTTAAAATGTTATTATCTTGTATTTTTATCTTAAAATTTGTTCTGCCATGTGTTCAACAGATCCAATCCATGTTCAATGGAAATTATTTAGGCATATTGTTAGAACAATACAAATCTTAGCATATTTCCTAAGCAAAACAGTGATCTGATGACAAAATAAGGTAATGCCAAAATATTGTTATCGGCCTACAATTGTTACAATTGGTATCAGTATCGGCCAAAGATTTTCACTTTTAAGCATCATTCATTTCTATAAACGTCCTCAAAGATTGCATGTTTCAAAATAAAATGATTCTGATTTGGGAAATTAAAAGGTTTTCCTCTGTATTCTGACAGTATTATTCTTCAGAAACAGCACACTCAGTCTTTGCTATAATGTGAGTCTGTTGATAAGATGGTTCACCATCATTTTGCTGTCTGATTAAAGTAATGACTTTAAACGTCAGAGATGAATAATCCATTAACATACATAAATGGACATGTATTCACAAACCAATTCAACAAAAAAATAAAGCAAATGCCATATCATCTGTAGAGAATGAATATTGTGACACTATTCTTAACTATTTCAGGGACCCTTCTTACTTGCTTGACACTTTTGTTAAAATATTCACTTGTCTCAAACCAAAATAATTGTAGCAGGGAGACACTTCGAAAAGATTCACATCCAAATTTTATGCAGGTAGTGTGCAATTTGTATAACATTTGCATTAGTTCTGCACAGTACTTATGCACAATCCCTTTTCCTGGAGCTGCAGAAGGGATTTCTTCTCAAAACTGTATACTGGGCCAGCTCAAATTCTGTGTTCACTGATTTGTGTATCCTTGTGGTGACACGGATTGAGCTCTGTCTCCACTGTATAAAAATATTTTCAATGTTCATCATTCCGCCACTGCTAACAGAGGTCACTGCCCTGTCCTCCAATTACTGGCTAGACCATAAACAAACGAGAAAGTGAGTCCTGTGCTTTTCAATTAATTAGGGCTATTTTTAATATTTGGAATAAGGAAACTTAAGGCTGCTAGGTTTTTTTATGGACAAATCCAGACAGATGAAAATATGATCGTTTGTTGCTTTTTGGAATACACAAAATCTCACCCACAATCAAGGGCGTAGATTTGGCTTGAACGTTGGGGGGTTGCAGAGTGAAGCATTTACTTGGGGGGGGGTTGTACTGTTATTGGTGGAGTTACCTCTTCCGTATCCCCCCTGGAATCTACGCCCCTGCCCACAATCCCCCTCTCAGTATTGCTTGTGCACATAACTAGATACAAACTCACACACATTCAATTGCAGGGTCAGTCTGTCACACAAACATGACACACACACAGACACAACTCCCCCACACTCTATTTCTTTCTCTGAGACATACACACTTTCGAACTTTATAAACCAATTCTGTCAATCACTATAAATAGCCTTGCACCAGAAAAATACCCATTTGGTTTGTTCATAATGAACGATTTCTAACATGACTTTGATAGTACTATTTTATGAAAAAGGAATTCAGCACCAGGAAAGTGGACAGCACAAATCTGTGGTGAAATTCAGTGAAATTTATATATATAAACTTGAGACACAACTTGGCATCTAGCCTAAAGAAGGCTAGATGCTAAGTTGTGTCTCAAGAATGCGGAAGCGTTCCAGTTTGGGGTTAAAGGACGGGAAGAGGTTATAATAACTATCTTGATTGCCAAGAGACACGCCTCCGAGCCGGCGAGTGTACAGCCGCTTTTAAAAAAAATATTCCAGCAACAGTCCACAACGACAAGTTTAGCATTCAACACGTGTCGCGTGAGTGATGAAGAGAGAGAGAGTGAGAGATAGGTTGCTAGGTGACGGGGCGTATATACTGAATTTTAACAAAATAACTGGAGAGAGAGAGAGAGAGAGAGAGAGAGAGAGAGAGAGAGAGAGAGAGAGAGAGAGAAAGGGGGGAGGTAAGGAAGGTGGGAGAGAGCTAGTCAGCAACATGTAGGCAGGCTGAGTAAAGAGAGGTCGAGACTGTGTACGTACAATATTTTTTTCTTTTTTTTACCTCACCGGTTGGAAACGTCGTGGAATGGATGTACAGGGGACGAAGTGCCGCAGGGAGACCAGAGTATCAGGATCCTGAAAAACAGTGAGTAGGACGAATTTTGTCTTTCTTGTGGGGTGTTTTCTGAAGTCCTCAATGGATTTTTTGCCCTTCAAATCGCCGAAGCCTGCAAGCGCGAGAGACGCGCCTGCGTCAGCGCCGGTTAGAAGACTCGTGTGTCTCGTGCAGATATTCACCGGATAGACAACCGGCCGGTGCGCGAAGGGTTTGACCCCTCTGTCATTGATACGCGTGCACAGAAAGCAAGGTCTCTCGCGCTCTCTCTCTTCTCTGGCTAGACACCCTAAATACACATAGGCTAGGAGTTACTCTCACAAATAGTGTCTCTGTGGTTCTCAACTTTACATCACTGATAAGGGTAGAGCCAAGGATGCTTCCTCATGGAGAGAGAAAGAGAGAGAGAGCAGCAGTACCGCAGCCATTCCGTATTCCGAGACATGTATGTGTGACAAGTTGTCGCCCGAATTTCAGTGATAGACTTAATATAAAGAGAGATATTTTCATTTTTTTCTCACTCATAATCTTTTGTGGAAACACTGCAGTTTTAATGCAGTCATTCGTTTCTCCTTGTGTGTTTTTGAGTTGCGATCAAATGATTAATCAGTTTTCGTCATGTTGTATGTAGGCAGCAAGTGTAAAAATATGCCGGTTTCTCCCTCGTATTTATAATACATAAAAATGATGCCCTTGCTGAAACTGAAAGGTTTGCTTTGAGAGTTTAGCTTATTCAAACAGGGCACAGTATTGTTTATTGGCAATCATTTAAAGACACAATTTATATGAATTATTTATATATATATATATATATATATATATATATATATATATATATATATATATATATATATATATATATATATATATATATAATACAAATTTCAAGTTTATTTAAAATTTTATTTAATCTGAGTGCCAGTGCACTGAGTGTAGCAGCTGATGTGGTTTTATTCTTGTAGCTGAGATTGCCTCCATTTCTGAGCCACTTGTTACTGGGCAATCAAGATTCAAGGAATCTGCATGTCACAGGTTTATTAAGAGGAATGAGCGGTCTTTGATTGTTTAGTCGGCTTTTAAATGGCTACAAATGTCGTAATGCTTTGAATGTCTTGAATGTTTTTATGCCATATTTGTGTTGTAGGTTTAATTACTTTTGGCGAGGCCGGCATTCGACTTCTCTGTCACCGTGCTCATCTGAAACACCCAGCTCTCAATGTTCAGGCCTTATTTAGGGTAAACAGTGTATTTGACAGAGCTTCTGTAAGCCGCCCCCATCTCTTCCCCAAATGTTGACGTTGTGACCTGTCTGAGACACTAGAGTTGCCTTGACAGTATTAGATGAGTCCCCATGGGAAAGCCGGCTTGTGTAGGAGCCACCTAAAGGCTCGTCTGACAGGTTTGAAGGTGGCAGGAAGGCAGTGTTGGTGGAACAGGAGGAGGGGGTGCGCTTGGGCTGTCTTTCAGATTGCTGCCGCTGCTTCAAAGTCCCCAGGTTACAGCTGTTGAGTCAGAGTATATTACCCCCCTCCTCACAAACACACACACACACACAAATAAAAAGAAAAACTCACTTGCTACAGTTGAAGTGGCACAGCTTGAGGGCATCTTGGGACAACTGCCCTATAGGAAGCTGGCCTTGAGGTCTTGAAAAGGCACATCCCAGGGAGAAGGGGAGAGAGTAGCTAAATTGTGTCCTGTTTTCCCCTTGCCTTTTCAAGTCCCCTCCCCAAGGGATTCGGCACTTGCCAGACCTCAGCTGTTCTGAAGACCCACCACCTACGTCGATCCCTGTCATGTCTATGCATCAGAGCTGTGCTACATCACCCGACAAACAAGAGAGACTGACTGATATTTTTTACAAGACTTCAGAGCTGTTGAATATTGAATACATTATCCAACATGATGTAGCACTCTTTTTTTTAGCACTCAATTGTTTGTGCTAGCGCAATATCCTGTTCAGAAATGCAGCCTGTACTAAATAGGTATAAATATGTTCAGTCCATTCATATTAAACATTTTGACACATTTAGAACAATCAAATTTCAAAATAATTTGAAACAGAAGAAATTAACTTGTTTCTTGGACATGCTGGTATTTTGCAGAACATGGTTTACCACGTTACTGCTACTGAATGAGGAAACCCAGTCACATGACAAGTTGTAGTAGTACGAGATAGTGAAATCATATGAGTTAGCTTCTACAAAAAGGTGTGACTTACAGTATACTCCCATAGAGAAAATATACAAACCAACAAACAATGTTATTAGGATTTTTTCTAAGTTTAAAGGTGCACTCAGTATCATTTTGAGTATGTTGAAGTGACTTACATTGGCTTACAGTGACACCTAGTAGCCTGGATGCTGAATCATTCAAAAACAGTAGTTTTCAGTTACCAGTGCCATCGTAGAAATTCACTGTGCACAGTACGCCATGATTAATTTAATCCATGAATGAAAGTTTCCAATAACAGGGCATTTACTGAGATAAAGCAAGTAGTATTCAGCTGGTCATGTGATCCTAATATGGCTGTCCCCATGAGGGCGCCCCCGCCCCATGTAGAATAACAGAGCTTTTATAAGGTTACTGATATGACTGAACTCTTCATTTCACATGAGTGGTCATGATTTCATATGTTTCAATATTACTATTCATTCCTTTAGAAGTAAACATTTTTAAATGATGAAGAAAATTAGCCTACTGAGTGCAACTTTAACTCCTAAATCAAACATAAAACCTAACCATGATATTAAAAAGAAAATAATTATTGTTTAACATGGAAGAAGGAAAACATTGGTGTTTAGAGTGAGACTAGGTACAGTAAGTGTATAACAGATTTCAGCATTTCTTATGAATTAATTAATAAAGAGTACGAGTTGTCGTGAGACTGTTATGCAATTAGAGGATAGTCTTTTCAATGCCTCTTTTTAGAGTGCTGATAGTCTTTTCTGCACCTCTGTTGGCCCTTTAGTCTGTAGTATGTTAATAGTGGTCACAATAGATTTTAACCATACCAAAAAAACTAAATACCCACAAAGGACTTACCTTGCCCTTTAAATTGAAAGAAATATCAAAAAGCGATATAGGAGCAATTAGCCTCTCTATATTCCAAAGCATGCCTCAACAAGTACCCAAAAATGGGCATCTAAAATCCACAAAGACCCTGGTTATTTCAGTATCCATTCTTTAACCACTGGAAAATTGCAAAGTTCAAGGAATATGTTGTGTTCCATAGTCAGACCCTGGTTTCACCCTGACACATTTAAATAAAGCATATAGCTATCTTTTCTTACTGTCTGAAACTTATAGGGCTAAAAACTAGCATTGAATCTAAATGAAGAGGATTGTAGCAGCCAGTTTCACGTTCACAGGGTAGCATAGGATTTGTCAACATCACTATCCAAAGTAAGACTTAAAATCTTGACAATGTAGCTTCTTGGAGAACTAGAGTGTTTATGATCTTAAGCAGCTCTGCATCCTGCTCTTCCTGTTCCTCTACTTGACGGTATGCATATGTTGATGTTGCCTTCTCACAGCTCGGCGGTGAGACCACTTTATGGAGAGTCTCAGACGCTGGTTGCATCTGAAAATAGCAAACATTGTACTTTTAAAAACTCATTGCCTTATATTTGCAACTGCGGAAGATGCTGAAACAGCAAAACTGGTGGCTTTGAAGCATGTAAAGGCATATACTTACTGTGTGAGACAGTAGTATTTCTTTGTTATATATTTGCCAAATTTCTAAAGCCCAGGGCTCACAGCATAATTGAAAAGATTTGTCTTTCCTTCATAGGATTAGAGCAAAATTAAGTATCAAGCCGACCAGACACCGTCCACTTTTAGCTAATGAGTATAAATGTAATTAAGTTAGAGGTATTATGCACTACAACATGATGAACCAAACTGTTTTGGAAGCCCTCCAAAAGAGTAATTACGTAGAGTTTAAATGTGTTGGGTTTAAATAATGGAAACCATTGTCTCATTGGCTATGTTTACATGCACCCTCATAATGCGAATAAGGCATTACTGCGATTAAACTGTTGCTCATGTAAACAAACTATTTCGATTGTGATGTTATGATTACTCTAATTATCAGAGTAATGTAATTACAGATATGTGGCGTTCTCCTATTTTAATCACTTTATACTGGCATTTAAATACTTTAATCACATTTCTTCCACTCTGACCGAAGTGTGCCAGTGCTGCAGACAGATGAGGTTTAAGTCATTCAAAAAGTCTCAAACTGACTGACTAATTTTCTTTATGCCAAACTGTATTTAAAAATACATATTTGCAACAATATGCTTTTTGTAATATAATTTTATAAAATAGCATTAAAACATCAACTTTCTCAGCGAATAATCAGAGTATTGGCAAGTAAACTGGATTGAAGAGGTTTGCCCAAATCAAATAAACATCTTAATCTAATTATTTATTATACTCTTATAAATGCAGTGTAATGTGTAGGAGTGGTGGTGGCGTAGTGGCTAAAGCACAGGGCTGTTAATCAGAAGGTCACAGGTTCTAACCTCACGGCCACCACCATAGTGTCCTTGAGCAAGGCACTTAACTCCAGGTTGTTCCGGGGGGATTGTCCCTGTAATAATTGCACTGTAAGTCGCTTTGGATAAAAGCGTCTGCCAAATGCATAAATGTAAATGTAGCCAATGACAATTTTAAATGCTGTTTCACCTTACCTTTTATTTTTTCCCCCTCTTTGTTTATAAACTCCTGTTCCAAGACATTCATGGTGCAGCTCACACTCCCTGTATACTCTTAGAAAAAAATGGATTCAACTTTCGATCCAACTTTATGTCAAAGCAGGGTTTTGACTCATCCGCAAGGTCGACCTCAAAGGCATGTGACAGGAAGTCAATGGTGCAATGAAGCCACAGTCCCAAATAACTTAAGCCTTCCATCATTTTATGTTATACTCTCAGTGACACCATTCTGATTGCCAGCACTGAAACATATTTGCACAAAAAGTGCAAATATTATATCGTATAACATTTAATGAAATCCCTGCAAAATATAAAATCTAAACCGTTCAGTTCTTTAACCAATGTCTCAAAAATCAAGGGGATAGATTACACAAAAATGAAAACTTTGTCATAATTTACTCACCTTCATGTTGTTTTAAACCCATACTAATTTGGAACACAATAAGAGATTTTAGACAGAATAAAAACCTCAGTCACAATTGACATTTATTGTATGGACAAAATGTTTTTATGAAAGTGATGCAAAAAAATCATTTTGTGAACATGAGGGAGAGTATCATTAATGTTGACATAATTTCAATTTTTGTATAAACTATCCCTATGGGTAACAGTTTCACCCTTTTAAATTTCATGAGGGAGTGATGATGCAGTGCAAAAGATGTAACTTTATATACAATTACTAGCTATTCTGTATTCTGTTTTTGGTATATTTGGCAGTGGAAACATAGAGACCAGTTACTGTGTGCCTTTACAGAGTTATATGATATTTAAACATAATCTCTCTCAATGTGCAACAGACATTTTCTGTCTAATGGCCCTGCACTATAGGCTGCCTGGCAGCACACTTACACCTGCTGGTCTTTCCCCCCCAAGCTGCTGAGGAATCGCACCCAACCCAGATGCGTTCAGATCACTGTAAATTAATAACTCTACTTTTCTTTCTCAGTACCAAAAGAGACTCCCCAGATGCATTTATTCATCTGTTACATTCAACCTAGTCTCATCACATTTCAATATCAAAATTTTTGCAAAATGATTTTTTTATTTTTAAAACTAGAAGCATTACAATGCCATTGACTTTGACTCACAGTCACACAAATCATGAGTAAAATGGAAGATTGTCAGTTCATAAACACTTATTTGTACACCCTGTTCCTCACACAATGCCACCTTGACATCTGAACACTATAGGGCTTGATGTATTACATAACCAACTACATTTACAAGTTTGTTCGAGTTCGATCACATTGCACTGAAGCTGAACTGATTGAGCACTGCACTTGCGATGCAAAGGACAACAAAATGTGTTGCTTCAGCTTTTATGACACTATCGGTAAGGTTTCAGTTTAAGGTTTAGAGGTCGGATTTGTTGATTAAAAACTTGATAGACCATTAACCCTAAAACCATCATCTATTTTGGAGAACATTTAACTTGCTTTTATCGCCACAGAGTGGGCATCACACCTCTGAACAGCTGCGATTCGTGTAAAGAACCACCTAATATAATTTAGCAAAAATATTGCCAGTCACGTAATTTTCATGAGATCTGGCTGGCTCCAATTTCTAGTTTGATTCTAGTAGGTTTATTACCTTTATTCTATGGCTTTGTATGAACTTGATGCCCATTGATTTTGTCTCTAATTTGTAGCTTTATGCTCAAAATGTTATTTGCAGTCTCAAGCAACCTATGGTGGAATGATGTCTTTGTCTTTTGACCGCTGGGCTTGATTGTTCCTTTTTCACTAAGGTACTTATTAAGATGAGCAAAGGCGAAACTCTATTTCGCACTCAGTTAACAGTGGGTCTTGAAATCAGCCTGCAAATTATGGCTTGCTTATCGGACAGGCATTAATGCTTTTTTTTTTCTTTCTCTGGCCACTAATTGAAAAACCCTCTTTGTTCCAATGTAAACCGCTGTTTTATATGCACGCTTGACCTGATGAAGTTTGCGATTTGAACAGTGAAGCATGTCCTAAGTGGTGAAAATAAAGCTAGCCAACCTCATCCTGGGTTCGATATAATACGACATGGAGTCTTGTAGGGGTAGGCAGATGGGGGTGGGGGGTTGTAGGGATTCCCTCCTCCTCTTTCCTCTGAGCAAGACAGACAGAAACCGGCTCCCTGCGAGCATCCGAAATTAAACCTCAGGGGCCTCCACAGATGCAGGGCAATATGGCTTGCTGCACCACTGTCACTTTTACTCTTTGGTGCTCCTCTCTCTCTTCTCTCCCACTGGGCTTAAAGGTATGATTCAAATTAAGCTCCTAACCTTTGGAAGTTTTTTTTTTTTTCTTGAGTGGGATACAGCTCTGTGTTTGATATACATGAGTTTTTTTTTTTTCTCCCTTTTTCTGGAGGAGACATTAACTTATTGTGGATTTACAAGAAGAGTGTTGTTGGTTTTGGAAAAGGCTGTTTTCTGTTTCTTTTCTGACTGACAGAAAAAGAAAACTTATTGATCTCTATTGTCAGTTTACTGAGGTACAATCAAAGTACTCTCAGATGAAATAATATAGCTCGGAGGTTGCTCAGTCATAGCTTTCATAAAAATCGATAGCCAAAATTGTGCATACACACAAATTCAGTGAATAGGGATTTACTCTGCACTGTAATATTTGTTCTTCTTTCTCTTCCTTTTGCCCACCCAAAAAGATGTTATTGTTAAGAGATTGCTCTTCAGTGCTCATGAGACTTAATGGAGATTTCAGTTTCATTTAAGTGTCATGTTAAATGAAACTGTCTCAGATATTTCTCCTAAAATTCCTTAGAAGAAATTAATATTCAAACAAATGGAGATATACAGTGAGAATATAGATAATTTGGTTTTGGAAGAATTTGATGTTGAGGTCATATTGAAATCTCAGACTTTGTTATCATGGCAAATCTGAGCACAGATGTGACATTGTTTGGATCTCTTCTGAGACACTTGTGAGTTGACTGGGTTCATTTCTCAGGAGAAAAATCTGAGAAGCATTCAGCAAAAGTCTCGAATAAGTCGCTGTTTAGAAGAAACAATCAAGATGTTAAAGTCAGCAATTTGTTTTTACAGTATATTTGTTTCTTTACATGCTTTTAGTCTATGCCCAGTGCTGAAAGTTTGCCAGTATTCACTGTTACACTAAACATGTAATTCTGCATTATGTGGTTTGGAGTACAAGAAATTATTATTATGTAACGGCAGTTTTCACGAACTGCCCTTATTCTTTTCTGTCCTTGCTCAACAAGGCAGTCTGTACTGTTGCTCTCACTTGACAAAGACTTTGTCTCACAAACCAAACTATGAATATACAGCATTAGGTATGGTTAAGGAAGCTTATACTAGACAAGAACATACATGACAGGTCAGTCTGACCATCATGTAAAATGACCATTCACTGTTTGCTTTTTTTTTAACGTGACGTTAAATCAATCTTTATTTTCAGCTGCTTCCTCTTCTCCTCCTCAGACTGCAGCACTTGCCTCCTCAAGGCTGCTGACACTGAGCCTGATGGTTTCTCCGCCGTGAGATGTTTCGCTACACTATCTCTTTTCAGATTAGCAATGGGCATTCCGGCTCTTTTCATAATTGGTGTTAAACAATTCTAATTAAATTATTAAATGAAATTATACTCTACCTTAACCACAATTTATTTAAAAATGCATTGATTTGTTAAGAAAAATAATACTATTAAACATTTGCATTTAAAGTATAACTTATTGTATATAAACAAATTGCATATAAATCTAACCATTCAAAACTAATACAGACTGAACAGTATAATAGACAGGGCCACCGCTGGCCAAATTGATGCCCTACACGTGATATGAGCGTGAAGCGATCGTCGGTGTTCCGCAACTGCTTTTGGGTCCTTGAATAACGTATAGCGAAGCGAGAAGGGCAGCCGGTGGACTTTCTGGTGCCATCCTAGGGTAAGATGGTGCCCCCCTAGGGAGTTGATGCCCTACGCAAACTGCGTAGTATGCATGTAGGTAGCGGCGGTACTGATAATAGAATAATGCACCATATCAAAGAAAAATAAATAATTTGCAAAACTGCAGCATCCCACAAATTGAAATAAATGTAAAAAAGAAGGAAGTTATTTCACATGTGCATTTAAAGTATAACTTTTCAATGTGCATAACAAAGTGCATATAAATGTTACAATTCAAATACAATCTGAACAACATAAGTTGGCTCCGCCCTCCCTCACGCATCTTTGGTTCATTGGTTGACACTTCGTGTGTGATTGACAGGAACAACAGGTGAGGCTTTTAGTCTGAGCGGACAGTCAGTGTGTGCGCTTGAGCATTTAGACCTATTAGTTTTTCGTTATTTTTAAATCTTTTGATTATTCGTATCTTAATTTGTTTTAAAATATTTTTATAAATAGATTCTGATATGCGAGCCGGCTCCCAACGTTCACCTACAAGAGCCGACTAGTTCGCAAATGACCATCACTATTTCAGATGTGGGTTTCCTGACACGAAGGACGAGTTTGTTACGTTTGTAATCTTTAACCGCACACTGTGCTCGTAAACATTGTTACTTTAAAAATTGTTCCTTTATTTCACCAAAGTGGCATTCAACTAATAACAAAGTATAGTCAGGACATTACTGATGTAAAAAAAAAAACAGCATTTGAAAAAAGTAGTTTTTAATAAATTGGCTTTTAAGGATGTATAACTTGTCGTCATGATTAACACAGGCTAACGATTGCAGCAAATTCTGTCATGTGTCACTGCAATTTTGCATTAATGCCAATTATCTCGACAAAAAGTGTTTCCAAACCAGTTTTTCCGTGATATTTGAAGTATATGCGCTTGAGTTAAATGTAAAAATATTATGTCTACACTGGTGAAATTTTAGTGATACTTTGCATTTCCATCAGCTTTATTTTGATGCGCTAAAACGTTTTCCACAAAAAATCCTTTAATGGAAACGTAGTTACAGACATTGGACAACAGATAATTGGAAAAGAGTGTTATGAATCTTAACGCCATTGAGCTTTTGTGGGATCAGCTAGACTATAAGGGGCGTGAGAAGTCAAGACAGCCACAGCAAGTGCTACAGGAAGTGTGGGGTGAAATGTCACCTGAGTATTTGGACAAACTGACAGCTAGAATGCCAAGAATCTGCAAAGCTGTCATTGCTGCACGTGGAGGATTTTTTGATGAGAAAATTTTTTCAAATTGTAATAGTAATTTTTCACATTATTCATAATTATTATTATTGTTTTAGTTTGTTTTAATTATGACTCTCCCAAAGTGTTAGTGTCATTTCCACCACACCAAACTATTTTCCCCTAATAAGGTTTTTCAAAAGATTGTGTACTTTACCTAAGCTGAAAAAAGGATGAAGAGTATACTTGAGTGTTCTTAAGTGAGGTGTTAAGAGCAAAAAGTTAAATACAACTTAACTTAAGCAGAACATTATTTATATATATATATATATATATATATATATATATATATATATATATATACATAT
Source organism: Xyrauchen texanus (assembly GCF_025860055.1). Lineage (NCBI taxonomy): Eukaryota > Metazoa > Chordata > Actinopteri > Cypriniformes > Catostomidae > Xyrauchen > Xyrauchen texanus. Next base: position 16,576,176 of record NC_068285.1, on the reverse strand, counting down.
ATATAAATATATATCATTTTTTTTATATATTTTTTTATATATAATAAAAAAATTATTTAATATATATATATATAATATATATATATATATATATATATATAAATAATTTTTTTTCAATCATTCTGCATTTTTGCCAAATTATGCAAAAAGTGTGAAAATAAAATTTTGTTGTGTGTGAAATTAGGATACATAAAATGTTTTGTCTGATATTAGCCTTAGGAAAATAGTTTGCCATTTTATTTCAACAACATTAAAAATGTAATTTCCATTTCGATTAAACACATATTAGACGTGGTGGAAATGACACTGTGGTGGGAGTTTTCTTGACTTTCAAATAATAATAATAATAATTTTTTTTTTTTTTAATGAGACTTTACTTTCTAGAAGTCCACAGTGATAAAAGTGCCTGAAGCTGAAGAACACGTACACCAATATGCAAATATGGGAGTACCTATTTTTCCCTCCACTTCGAGCACTGTCTAAACCTGAAATAGCTTGGAACAAATAGCAGGCTAGCATACAGAAACGAGTCAGGTTTACTCATAGATCCACACTTAAAGTGATTGTATTGAAAATGATGATAAATCCAATGGCATCAGTATCAAAGAATGAGAAGAGTGACTACGAAGCATTCAACTGTAACACTCACCCCTGGATTGTTTCTCATTAGCTCTAATAAAGTGCAGGGTCCTTGTGTAATGAAATAAGCCTTCAGGTGTGTTGTCAATGCTTTTCTGTTTATTATTTATCATCCCCCATTTTATTACTTTACTCCTCTTCACACTAACAATGCCGCTAGCTTCAACAATGCTCTCAAAGTAGAGCATAACAGCCAGATGTTTCAGCACAGTCCATTACTCACCATCGTCATTGAAGTGCATCGTGCAACCACACCGTTCACGACATGGCCGAAACCGGTCTTTTGTGTGCATTTTTTTTGTTGATTGCCTGAATGTTATCTCAGAGCCTGGGAATGCTATCTATAGTAGAGTATAGGCAGGAACAGATATATCTCAACAAACCGCAAGTGCCTGGAATATATAGTTTTTCAGTAGATGTACAGTATTTCCATAAACATTGTCCATATGCATTTTTAAAGTTAGGGTCTAAAGGTCAAGACAAGATACACTATCAGACTTCAGCAACACTAGTGTGATTGCACAATAAAAATGGAGATTAGGATGAAGGCTGAATTTACTTATGTGTGAAGACACTGGGGTGTATACTGATTGTGCTGAATACTGTCTTACTCATTTTTAATGTCAATAGTACATGCTCTTTGACCCCATATGCATTGAAAGTGGATTAGGCTATGTCAAGAAACCCTTTTAGTTGCCCCTACAAATATTTGGTTGAATTCTGAACATATCTAACTTCTTTTTTTAATCCTCGCTATGTCGTTACCCTTTCTGAACCCTGATTGAGAATTTCTAAATTTGTTCAAATCTCCATTTGTTGGGATTCTAGGTGAGCAGCTGCCAGTTTCATATGTCAGTGAGCGAGGTGACCCGCTCCACTGATGCTGGAAAAGTTATCGATTCAGGTTGCGTGTCTGGACTGAGATTGTATGCTAGTGGCAAGCCATAAATACATTTAGTGACACATTCTAACATGAAGACCCCCATATCTGGGTATAATTTATTAATGAAGCATTCATGGTATCTAAATATCTTTAGCATGCATTTTCCATTTTTAGTGGATATTATGGACTGTACGCATGGAACATATATTACGTATTTCTGGTCAATTTTCCGGTATCGTATCCTGCTAACGTAAATAAATACAAAATTATACTGTGACAGCATTTTTTAATCTTAGTAAATGTTAATGTCAACATACTAATACATTTTTAAAATCAAACATAAGTTAATGTACTATGAACTAACAATGAACAATTCTATTTTTATTAACTAATATTGACTAAGATTAATAAATACTGATGAAACATGAAGATATGCTAAATCTTTAAACAAAGAAAAAAAACTTTAAAACGAAGACATCAGAATAAACATACACTGATAAATATAGATAAGAAAACAGCTAATTGACCTAAAATCTGATTTAGCATGCAGACGTTTCCTCTTCACTGGAATTTTTCTTTTTTACTTTTTCTCTTTGTTTTGTCATTTCAGAGGAAGTTTTTATGCTTGGAGGTTGCTCTTCATAGCTCATAAGAATTAACATTTTCAGTTTTTAGTAACTTAGTTGTCTATCAGATATTTCTCCTAAATTTCCTTAGGAGAAATAAAGTCAGACATTAGTCAATATTTGACATGCAGTAAAAACAATATATAGAAATATAACATTAATGTGGATAGCATAGCCCAGATAATTTATTTCTGAATAATTGAATGAAAAAATGTAGGTTCAAATTGAAATCTTTGGACCTTTAAATGCAGAAATCTGAGCACAGTTTGAGACATTGTAGAGATCTCTTGTGAAACTCTTAAGCTGGGGTTTTCAAACTTTTTGAGGCCATGGACCCCTAAATATAATGATTCCTTTGAGTGGGACCCCTTCTAAATATATAAAGGCAGCTACATATTTTATTGTATAAAACCCCATTTATATTTATAAAATGTTTATATGCGTGAGAAAAATAGTAAATGTGCTATTATAAAGACGATATGGTTTGTAAAAAGGAATAACTGGTTTTTATAGTGTTCTAAAGCTAAAAGTAATTATTAAAATATTCTATTAAACATATTTACTTTGTATTTAGTTGACTATGTATACCTACTGTACCTGTTTTCTACCCACCATTAATGTAATCTTTGATTGTAAACCATGAAAAAACATTTTTTAATTAATTAAAATTTATTTTAAGCCTTTTGCCAGCAGAAAGACACTGTAAGTAAAGTCAAATTTTGAAAATGATAAATCCTTTAACATTTTCTGTGGAAACCCTTAGCACTCTTTTCCACATCCCTGGGGGGTCCCTGGACATAAGTTTGTAAAAACACCTGCTTTAGAGTTGATGACTGTTTTTTTTTTTTTTTTTGTCAGAAGAAATTCCGATATTTATTGACAGAAATGATATAACTATTATTTGAAAATGGTATATGAGGATATATTGATACATTTTGAGCTTTAATGAGCTAGTAATTTACTTCCCTGACAAAAAGAGGCATGTTAACCCTCTGGGGTCGACGGACGCGCCGGCGCGTCCTGCTTGATATTTTCGTCATTACAGCAGAAATAACTTAAAATACTCCATTATTTTTGGGTATACAGATAAGTGTAAGTCATCATTAGAGACTATAAAGGGTCTACTTTTATTTGTGTACACTCACAATAACAACAAAATCTTGTGCTTTTGTAAAATAAAGAAAATAAAAAGGGTGAGCTTTCAGCTGTCTTCGTGTTCACAAGCATATTTCAGAAACATGTCACAAAAATTAACTGAAACTCCGCAAATACAAACATGAAACATATGTCTAAAGAAAGCTTAAAATGTCTAATTTTAAATACAAAATTTAAAACAAATATTCTCCTGCAATTCAATCTGTTTGAAACAATGCGATGTACAGTTTTTACTAGGCTAATTATCTGTAATGTGATCCCACCCACCAGTAGAGTGCGCCATTCATGTACACCAATGTACACGCCCCCAACAATGAGGTCTGATGTAAACACAACACAACTCAACTTTTCTGCGTGTTTGTAACGATTCACAAGCGACTGTGAGGTTTGATTTAAACACATTTAATTCATTTTTCTGCGCGTTTGCAACGATACACAGACGAGAAAGCTCCAGGATATTATGGAAGAGTTTACATTTTCCTCAGAGGAAGATATATTATAAATATGATATGTAATATGATATAAAATTATATGAATGGTCAGATTATATTTTAATGCGTTTATGCTGCCTCATTATCATCAACAAAGCTTGTGCTTGCAAATATGTGTTCAGGTTAAATTAGTAAAATGCCCTTTAAATATGCCCATATTAGAATCATCATATTATTATGATATCTGAAGGATCATGGGACACTAAAAACTGCAGTAATGATGCTGAAAATTCAGCTTTGATCACAAATTGCATTTTACAATATATTTAAATAGAAAACTGTTCTTTTAAATTGTAAAAAGAGTTCAGAATATCAATGTTGTTTCTGTATTTTGGATCAAATAATTGCAGTCTTGGTGAGCAGAAGAGACTTCTTTTAACGGCAGTGTAGGTTTAAAATTAAGTAAAGTCTTTATGTCAAGAAAATATATAGTCAGATTAATTATTTTAACTTAAAACTTGATTTGGATCATTAAGTCTCCTCGCATTCATTCTCTATCTCTCATTGATAGTCCCAAGGGAGGGTCTTTGTCTCTCATGTGTGAATTACAATGAATATTCGTGATCATTCACGCCTCCTCGCATATTACCTTTCAACACTAAAATTGTCTTACAAAAGTTAAATTACTATATTGTTTTGTATGAATGAGTGATCAGGATGGTTTTCACATCATTTTGTAGCAACAAATCTAGGCTACAAGATCCAGTTCTCAAAAGGCTTGTGGACAAATGTTTAGCATGTGTTATATGGCCTTATTTCAGTGACTTAAAATTGTAGTTTTTTCAAAAACCACGCATAAATGTTATTTTCTCAAAAATACAAACCTGTACATACATGTTGCTCACATATTATTGTAGCCCAGTTTGTGCTGAATACAGTGTTCTCATACATTAGCCATTAATATGTTTTTAATCAACTGAAAAAAGCACAAACGTCAAGGCATGTCAAAACTATCCTCAGACCCCAGAGGGCTTATCTTATATATACTAGTTAAATGATCATCATAAAAATCACAAAGATATACTAAACATACACTGTTTTTATTAACTTTTATTACATTTCCCCAAATATCAGCGAACATGGCGAGCTAGAAACAACTGAAAGAGTTATGTTACCTTGGCATTCCACCAGTACTGTTGAGAAGAGTGAAGTACGGTTAGCAAACTGTGATGAGAATGGTGGAAAAGCATCTACAGATAGCGACAACAATAACACAGGTATGTTTTAGCACAATTGACGCTACGTTATTTAATAAACAAGTCATTAAAAAACTTTCAGATCATAATGAACTGGCATCAGCTTTGAATGCTTTGAATGTGGCTGTGGAGCGGAGGGGGGCTGGGCCGGGTCGGAATATCGCGCGCCCGGTCCCCAATCGGCCTGATGAGGCGCGCGAGGGATAAAGGCGTCGTCCGCGGGGCAAGTGGGGACGGGATACCCCGACTGCCTGGAGCGAGGGAGCCGCTGCCGGGGGTGGAGGAGTGCCCTGCCGTCCCCAGAGACGCGGAGGGGTCGATGGAGACCGCCGTCTGCCAGGGGAGGAGGGAAGAAACTCTCCGACCGCCCGGAGCGGTAGGGCCGCTGCCAGGGGCGGAGGAGTGTCCCCATTTGCTGCCCGCTGGGGGTCGAAGGTTTCACTCCGGTTCGCCCGGGGTTGGAGCGGCTGTCGTCCGCCTGAGTGTGGAGGAGTGTTCGAGGACCACGCGACGGTACATCAGAGAACCGGTGAGTGAGCTTTTTCTCTCTCTCCTCTCTCTCTCCCTTTCGCACCGTGTTGGCCTTTTCCCTCACGCGCCTCATCAGGCCGATTGGGGACCGGGCGCGCGATATTCCGACCCGGCCCCGCCCCCCTCCGCTCCCCTCCGCTCCACAGCGGCTTTGAAAGCGAGTGCAGAGTGCAGCATTTGTGTCCCACACGAGCAGTTCTGGTGGAAGACAGCGGCTGGAACTATGAATGATATGCAGCTTAAATTTCCTTCGCCATGAGATAATAAAACCCATCATGATTAACACGAGGCTCTCTTACATTATATGATGTGACAGACAACTAGTTGTCCAGTACAGTTCTGTTCACACTGCACAGGTTTGCCTATAATGCAGTTGTGAGTCCTGCAAATTTGCAAGTGTCAGTTTATTTATAGAATGCAGTTGTCACACTTGTAAATAATAGACCTGTGTGAACGTAACCATATTAAGCACTCAAATACAGGACTGACAATCGTAATCTGCTGATGTGTGAATGTAGCCATAGTCTCATTAAGTGCAGACATGTTCTTACACCCCTTATTCTTAAAGCTGCGCTGTGTAGGATTTTTTTTGGTTACAATGACCAAAAGTTAATTATTGAGTGAGTACATAAAAAAAACATTTTTTTCATAACCCTGTCCTTGTCTTACCCTAAATCACTACGAAAGCCTACAAAAATTAATTTTATTTAGAGCTATCTGTTCGGATTTGCCACAAAATCGTGGGCATATGTCATACGTCCTAGCGTGTTTACGTCATGTCTGTAAACACGAGTGAGTGTCTGGGATGCGAGTGCAACGGTTGTTCAGTCAGGACAGCAGTGACATGACATCACTCCTAATTAATTTTTTAACTGATTTTAACAGTTTGGCGAAGTTGTTTAACTGCTATTGCTTGGATATGTTTTCTGGTAGGGATGTTGAAGCTTATATTGGTTGCCATGCTTTGATGAATCACACTTTACACATGTGTACCGATCACGATGTGTTAAAACGTTTCCCCATTTTCTATCAGTGAATATACTATAACATGTTTACTAATATTCATGAAAATTTTTTAACTTTGTGCCGCTGTTTTCTTAATGTTTTTAATTATTATTTTACCTCAGTCACTGAAATGTATAAGTTGTTATAACTTTCCATTGTCCTTTTGCAGAAAAATTAAAAACTATTATAATTTATAATATTTTTTTTGTTTGCCTGACGAAGACATAATGGTCTAAACGTTTCAAGCAAGTGTAAGCCAATAAAGTATTTTTGAAGCAATAAATCAGTATGTGGACATTTTACCATTTTTCCTTTTAGCAGCCTGATTCAACAGATAAAAGCCACTGTTGATACAAGATAGATCCCCATGAATTTATGCTCCTCTCATGTTGTTTATAATGTACCGATTTTATAGCACAGTAATGTATATTTATTTGTCTCTGTATTATAACTTTAATGCCAAATAAACATTTATTATTGTAATTGTTATATTGCATATTTCTGCATATTATTTTCATGTTTAATAAAATATATTACATCATTATTGAATCCTTGTTTTGCGATTTTAATATATTACAGTCTTATTGTTTGCAATGCATAATGTAGTATTACTGTTCACTTGCATTTTCAACTTAGGCTGTAGATTGTAATTTAAAAATAATTGTCTTCAATTTAAATTATATTAGCCATTTCACGAGTTTCACCTCTTAGCCTAATTAATATATGAAGTACAATCCAAACAATCATGTGGAATGTATTATGCATTGGATAAAACACTTGTAATTGAATAATCAATTAAGAGTGTTGTTTATCTTCCTCAAAGTAAGTAAATATGTATGAATCCTCAAACCATGAGATTCGTCCATGCAGAAGAGCAATGCCAAATCACGACTCACGTAAAAGGTTTTATGCTTCAACCGCTAGATGGTCAAAAGCTAAATAAAACGACATAAGAATAAACCGATCAACACGGTTTGATTTTTGCCCATTACCCCGATTTTGCGTGGCATATAAACAGCTTATCCGGATATTCTTACCCACTTATCCAATGTATGCACGTGTTTTGTGTATACGTTTTGATGTCAAAAGCAAAGAATAACGTGATCACTTCAGTTTCAATTAAAAGTTACTAATTCTATAAAGTTTAATGGCCATAAAAACCTCAGTTGTTTGATTAAGTGCATTTTTATGATTCCAGGTATGGCAGTTAACTTAACATGTGCCTGTTTGCTGTTCACCTTGACTGCCGAATTTCACTCAATTTGAAATAGTGGAGTGTGGTTGTAAATTGGCATTGCGGATACTGACCCCACTTAAGTGTGAGAGTTACATCTGCATGTTGAAGTGGTCCCCGAAGCCCCCCTCGGCCTGCAGTTCCCAGCAGCTCTCCTTAAGAGCATGTGTCTGAGCCAGCTAAAAATCAAATCATTAGCTCAGGCAAATGGGACAGCAATAAAAAAAAGAAAAGAAAAATAAAGAATACTGATTTCATTGAAACCCTAATGAGAAGCAGAGAAAACATGTGAGAGGCAGAAGATTGGAAAGAGAGATTTTTAGTCTTCCCACAATTTTTGCTTGTTTTTCAGACCATGCTGTCCTTAGTCTGTCCTCATATCTCTTCCTCATCCCATTCCTCCCCTCTCTCACTACCTGATTTTTCATGCCTTTATTCCACTCTGTATGTGGCCTATATCTGTTGCTTTCTTTCTTTTGTTCCATTTGTAACCTCTTTCACCTTTGCAATCTGTAATTTCCAGGAAAATACAGCCATGCTGAATTTTGCCCCCACCTCCTCAAGCCTCCTTTTAAATCTAATTAAGTAAATGGTTGTTAAGAATACTGGAAACAAGGTCATGCCAAGGACTGTTGATTACCTTCCGCTTGTTAAATATAGTAGGGCTGGACATTGTGTGGGGATGCACGCCATTTGTACATGGAGATGCTTGGAGGAAAGAAAGCTTAACAAAGGCCACAACACTCTTTTTTTTTTTTTTCTTCACTTTTTCCTTAGACCTTATTTATAACATCAATATGCATTGCATAACGTCATCCTTTTTTTGATGCAGACGATTGTACCAGTGACCACCAACTGAGACATTCTTGTACCCACAGTGTATCATATTGTAATTCTCCTGCTTTGACTTTGACTTTCTCTCACAGCGACACGCTCGCAAAGAATACGCATGAAATAATGCATCTGTGGTGCAATAAATTGCAATGCTGTGCTCCTCATGCTGGTGGAGAGATACCAAACCTTGTGGAATACCAAATTAAGATAGAACCGATTTTGCTATTTGGTTCTCCTAAAGAGAAATGGAAGTTTGCATGGAGGAAATAATGATGTTGTAGGTATATTTGATTCGATAATAATTAAACACTTGAATGTCTAGGCACACTTGAAAGTTAGTGGCTGTTGCTTCAGGATTGGAGGTGCCCTGAAGCGGACTGGAATATCGGCATATGAATTAGTGTTTTAGGTGTGTGTGTATTGCCATCCCTGTTGCGAGGAACAAGGCTAGGCCTGAGTAAGAGGAAGCCATCTTGAATTATATGACATTTCATCTCTGTCAGAACCGGGTCTCTGCAGTGCCATGGAAAGCAGTTCGGTCTTAACAGAATTTATTTCGATTTTCTTTTGGGTTGAGGCTGTGCAATATGTTGCTAAGAGGATGGTTTTGTTGAGAGGGGATCTTCAGCTTGATTGTGAATCCAAAGGTAACACCTCGTTATAGAAGGTTTTTTTCCTTTTTTTTTTTCCAAGCGAAGGTAAACGCAGTGTCAGAGAGCACTTGTGTGTTCTTTTGCAAGACCTAAGGGAATGACAGCTACGTCAAGTTTCCGATCTTTAATGTATTCTATGAATAGGTCCATGCTCTGTTAATTATCCAAAGTAATTAACAGCAGGTTTTCAAGGTATTGCATATTATTATGTCATTAAACCTCTCCTTTGTGGAGGCGTATGAGATGGTTGTTGACTGCGTGACCTCTGGACATCTGGATTGATCGTGGGTGGACGTTTTCTTGGTGGAAAATAATATAACTCTGAACTCTATGTTGTAATCACATATAGCCTAGCCTTCTACTTTGGTAAAAAAAAAAAAAAAAAAGGAACTTTTTGAAAAGGAGGAAAAAGAATGCATCTTGTTGATCTAAGTAAAAAGGATTACCCCATATACATTCTCAAAACACATATTGTTCTCTAGGGCTGGTATCGATACAGATTTTCTGATTCAATTTGATTAGATTCCAATTCATTTGAGTATATTTCAGTTATAATTTCCATTTTGCTTACATATGAAAGTAATCTAAAGATATCCAATACCAAACTCTAAGGTACAATGCAAATCAACTTAGACCTTGAGCCGAGCCACAAGCTCAAGACCCTTATGCTCGAACCCTTCCTTTATGGGCAGCAAACCAAATTTGTTTACCCTTAACAATCTGTTTACCATTTACTCTTCAATGTGGACATGCAAACTTGTGAAAATGTTGATTAATATTCACAACAGCGGCAGGTCAGTTATACTGCATTACACCTCATGTCCAATATTTTGATCAGTTTACTTTCACTTTAGACACACCTGACTGTGTTTACATTAATAATTTCACCAAGATGGACATTTTGCACATTTTAAGTTTTTTTTTTTTTTCTTTTTCTTTTTTACTGTGTAAGTGCATATACACATTACTGCAACTCTGTAGACGTTCTCAGAGCACACACGGACTGGTCGATCACGATCAACATAATGAGCATCCCTGGCATAGAGTAACAATCGATCTTGTGATTTTAAGAATCAATATATGGTTCATTCAAATAAAGATTGCAATTAATCAGAAAATCATATTTTTACCGAGCCTTATATTGTCAGATTCATTAGTGCACATTATTCCAAAGGAAAAAACATTATAGTCTTTCATAAAAATGTAAAATCTTGCTCCGTCTCTCAAACAACATTCATTTTTATCTGACATCACCAATTCTTCCTATTTCCCCTCAACACTTCCCTTCCAACCACCTGGCTCCATTCTGGTATTTACCAACCACTTTCCATGAGCCAATCAATTGACTCATGAATGCATGCTGTGGATTGAACTACTGTATGTGTCAGCCTTTATTCATGATTGTGTATAACATCAGTAAGTACCCCGGTATTTGTTCCATGAAAATTCATGTTGTATAACGTTGAATCATTTACATATTAATTCAGGTCATAGTAGAGGTGATAATAACTGCAGTAACAGTATCATAGTGTCTATGTTGTAGAAACATTATTAAGGACAGTTCTGTTCTCTTACACTAATGCAATCAGTTTTAATCGCAATCAAATGAGACCCATCTCTTCTCAGTTGACTGATAAGCTTTTGCCATGATTCTAATTCTCAGTTTCAGCAGATCATCATGGTTCTGCATAATTTAACAATTCCTTTAAAGAAATATGGCAGACAAAAAGCTTTGCAATAGTACACTTTATTCCAGCCTACATAAGAATTATATCCATTCAGTTTTTATGAGCACATACTGAAAATTGCACTCATTACTACTGGACCTTTGTAAACCTTGCCTCAGTGAGCACAATGGGGGCAAAGCTTAGTGAATAGTTATTTCCCAACCTGGTTTCAAAGAATCACATTACTATAAAAATCATTTTGCAAATTATTTTAACGTGCCTTGTTGCTTCAGTTTACTGGTGAATTAAACCCTAGAGATGCTACCGTATTACTTCTATTCACTTTCACACAAATCACGAGTAAAGCGTCAGATTATCAGCTTGTTCACCCTGTTCCTCACACAATGCTACTGTATCTTATGACATCAGAATGAGATTTATTGCCAAGTGTTTTCACGTACACAAGGATTTTTGTTTTGGCGATAGGAGAAACAAGCGCACACGGAACATTACAGTGAGACACAGAATATAAAACAAGTTAAGAGTAAAAATAGACATACAAATAAAATAACATATAACAGAATGGCGTATGCACATGTGCAAGTGGTAATATATGTGCAACAATTGAACAATTGAACAATGAACAATTAAACTGCCTTCAGGACTCCCCCATAGAGCAATAATGTAAATAATTATCTCATGCACATATGTAAATTCACATATTTAATTAAATGACTGTACATACTACAGTCATTTAATTAAATATGTGAATTTACATATGTGCATGAGATAATTATTTACATTATTGCTCTATGGGGGAGTCCTGAAGGCAGTTTAATTGTTCATGTGGACTATGGCTTAAGGTTAAAACATGACATAAAAAATACTTTTACTATAGCGAATGACTTGCATTTTATCGTTTGCATTACATAACCGTTTACAAGTTTATTCGGGCAATGATGACAAAGGTATTGGCACTTCGGAACCAAGTTAGTACCGACTCAATCTGATAACGGTAAGCATATTTTGGGGAAAAAATAAAGCGCTCAGTTAATCAAACTAAAATCATTACATGTCCTTGTGCAATTAATTAACGGCATAAGACCGCAATTTAAGTCTACATGAGCTGCGTGCTTAAAAGTGAATGTGTGAAGCAGGCTGCTCATAAAACCAAACTCCACAGAATCATGTGCACTGTGTGTTGAATGAAATGACAGCAAAGCACCTATCCACTGTGCACTGCATGCAAACTATATATTTATATAACTAGATCACAGCATTTGTGCATCAATGATCACACTGGGCTATGTAGCGACAAGTAAAGATTCCATCAAAACACATCAACATAAAAGCTTGCATCAAAATAAAAGCTAGACACCTGAAATTGAAGAAATGGCAACAGAAATATATTACAACTGTATAGTAAAATGTAATATTCACTGTTGTAATAGTAGTAGTAGTAATACTAATAATAATAATAATGATTTATAATTATAATAGAAAAAAATAAGCAATAAATACTTCATCTGCCAGTAACAGTGCGATGCAAATTGCAGCGGGAAATGTTTGTGAATGATGCGCATTTAATAAACCTAAATGACATACAAAGGAGGTGTGTTTTAGCAGAAATTACTCAATTAATTAATTTGAATACTCAAGACACAGTTTCAGTGCTGATTTTGTCAGCTTAAACTATATTGCAGGTGCTTAGTGAATTAGATGCAGGTTTTTGCTCTATAATACTATGCGTTGAAGTCTCAACTGTTTCGTGAATTCGCTCCCAGCTGTATGGGAGAAAATTTGGCTCACTTTTAGCATCACATAGTGGACATGTCACCTCAGAACTGCCATGTAACGTGCAATAAACCATGTAATAATATTTTTCAAAAATGCTGCCACACTAGGGTTGCAACGGTATGAGATTTTCACAGTATGATAACAGTCTCAGAAAATATCACGGTTTCACGTTATCACGGTATACGGTATCACACAATTACTATTATCAGTGAAAACAGAAGGGTTGTTTTATTTATTTATTTATTTTTGAGCAAACACTTTATTATAATTGAAACTTGAAACCGTTTATTTTATTGAAGTATGTGTAAAAAAAGTCTCCCTTTTAAAAATAAAATAAATAGAAAAAATAAGAAAGCTAACAGAATTATAATAATCAGAATTATAAACATGATAAAAAATGTGTTGTATAACTAAAGCATGTTAGTTTACATGTTAAATTAACTGCTAAATGAAAAATAACATCAGCTGTGTGAGCTTTTAAAGTAATGTCCTATGATTATTAACAGTTAACATGTATTGTAGGTGCGTGACAGCAAGGCCAGACTGCTCCTGTCTGTATCTTTAACTCAGTGGTGCTCAACTGGATTTGCTTCAGGACAGATTTTACATTGGAAATCAAGTGTCGACCTGCCATAGATTAAACATAACCTGTATTTAATGTATTGGGTTGCATTTCCTTTTATGTTGCTTAGTTTTGTTCATGGTTTTCCAGTACAAGGACATGCATCAAGTGACATTTTTTTTGTTGATGATGTCAACAACAAAATCTACAGGAAGTTTTCTCTCCCCCTTTTAAAAATTGAAGAACATATTTACTTATATGAGCACATTATTATCCAGTTTGTTACCTAATATTATATATTTATACACATATTACACAGAAGGAAAGGCTCCTTGTTACCATGGTTAGGTCAGTGTGCTAGTCTTAAATATTAGTAATAATAATAAATTAATGTATTTATGAAAAATAAATACTAGCTGAAACACATCTTGAAACTTGAACTACAACTGCCACTGTTGATATAAAATGAGGTCTAATAGATTTTTATCTTTAGATTAATTCATATGAAACTATAACATTTTGTCAAAATATAACAGTTACTTTTACTCATGTAAAATCCTGAAACAAATTTGTAAAGGTGATGGTGTGTAATTATTAATATTTGTAACTATTTTGGTAAAGGGGCCCACATCGGGCTTTAAGTAGTGCATGGGTGGGGGGGGGGGGTGGCCACATTGTATTACTTGTGAGATACAATGTTCTGCACTGATTTGTTTTTTGTATCTTTTAAACCCAGAAATAGTTGTGTACTCAATTTTCTGAAGTGTAAAAAACTGAATAAAGGCTGAGCTTATACATTTATTTTACCATCTCTGCTTTCCTTTTAATTTATTATTCAATTTAACAATCTCTACATCAGGAGTCTGTTCATGTTTGTCGCAAAGCGGGTGAGTTTACTTATTTTTTCTAAAACATTACCCATTTACATGCTAAAAGGGTCATGATGTGGGTCTCCTCGATGGATTGACTTTCAGCACACAACTGAATAACACAGGCTTCATGACTATGATAAATAATTACTGCAAGAGTTAGATTAACATACAGGTGCAAAGGGACACAAAAAAAAAAATACATATACATATTCATCTTTGGCTTGCTTTCGCTCGCATGTCAATGATGCCGAGATCTACTTTTATATTTAATTTAATCACTGAGAAGGTTTACCTGCAAAATTAGTAGCACCAAACATCACAAGCAGCCTCAAGAAAGGACACAGAGTAGCCATATAATACTATTCCTTGAGCAGAATATTGCACTACAGATTGCGAAGTTTGTTAAAGGGGAAAGCAAGAGACCGAAAAAGTGCACTTGTGTGCATGGTTGCCAGATTGCAAAAAATACATAACATTAGGGGGAATATTTCTAATTTGCGCAAGTATAAATCTCAAACTGGGGGTGTTGCGTCTCTTATCTGGCAACCCTGAGCTTGTAAACGCTTGTGGAGATGCTTTACGTCCCAATGCAAGTTAACTGAAATATCCAATGAAAAAAACACTTTTACAATAAATGAGCTGCGGGCCACATTAAACCATGTGGAGGGCCTGATCCTGATAAATTGCCCATGTCGCTGTTTGCGAGATTATCATTAAATCCTAAATAGTCTATCACGTGGGCGGCCAACGAAATATCTTCAATGGGAGAACCATGTGTGGCAGGGCGGAGGGCGGGACCGGGTCGTGATCCTACGCACCCGGTCCCGTATTAGGCTAATCAAGCCTCCGAGGTATAGAGGTCGACTACAGGGTGTCGTGCGGGAGAGAGAGATCGTTTACGGACATGTCCGTCGTGTGTGTTTGTGTCTTCTTTTAAGTTTATCATTAAACTATTATTTATATCGAAAAGCCGGTTCTCGCTGCCTCCTTTCCATTGAATACCGTTACACCATGGCATTGTTCTTTCCCTGCTGTCAGTATTGTGTTTTGAAAACCAATTTCTTTCATTTATTTTCTTGAGTAAAGAGTTAAGCATTTATCACTTTTTATGATGACAGTACTGCCATACAAAGGCTTTAAATACACTGTACAGTACACCAACAAAACAGTAACTTGATTTTAGTATGGATTTTGTAGTTACTGCAGTTTTCTCAAAACCTGCTAATAGTTGAGCGTGTTGTATAGTACTATTGGAATAGAAATTGCAACTCCCAAATGCGTCTACACTGCGTAATGGTAATATTTCCCACTGCGATTGGCTGCTTTTCATCCCTTCAGTCAACCAAGCAAGCGCAAAAAAGTTGTTTAATATGGTTTAGTCAGATTGAATGAAATGAGCATAACATTTTACTAGTTAAATGTTTACAAGGCCTGTCCAACTGAAATACGCAGCATCTGATTGTTGTACATTGTGTGACAGGAACATTAATTATGTTCAGCAATGCAGATGTCAATTTAAAGTTCCCCTTCTGTCACTCACTCGAAGTTGTGTCAATGTAGTGACACTGGGGGTCGCTCTTGGGAGCCCCAAAACACCTTCAAATCTTTGAGAAAAGGCTAATGGGAATTGGCGAGTGGAATTTGCATGCCACTCCCCTGGACATATGGTATAAAAGGAGAAGGAATGCTCACTCTCATTCAGATTTATTTCTTCGGAGCCGAGCGGTTGTGTATCAGCAAGCTGAATACTACTGCTGTTCCATTCACCTCTGAAAGAAGCATATGCTGTTGGATATGACTCGCCTCATAAGCGTCGCGCAGTCAATGCTGAACTGCCTGAACTCTTTCAGGTGGATGACAGCTGTTCCACTGAAACATTTTCAGAGGCTCCTGGGGCATATGGCATCCTATGCGGCAGTCACTCCACTCGGGTTGATGCAAATGAGACCGCTTCAGCACTGGCTTCAGACTCGAGTCCCACAATGGGCATGGCGCCGCGGCACACATCGCGTGGCTGTTACGCCCCTCTGCCGCCACTTATTCAGCACTTGGACAGACCTTGCATTTCTATGGGCAGGAGTTCCCCTACAGCACGTGTCCAAACGTGTCGTGGTCACCACAGACTCCTCGAAGTCGGACTGGGGCGCCATGTACAATGGGCACACAGCTGCTGATTCCTGGACAGGACCACGGCTGTCTTGGCACATCAACTGCCTAGAGTTGCTGGCAGTACTGCTCTCCCTGCAGAGGCTATTGCAGTTGATCCAGGGCAAGCACGTGTTGGTCTGGTCCGACAACACAGCGTCAGCCAAGGCGGCGTACGTTCTCCTCGCATGTCCTCCTCTGGAGTCAGGAGGTCGCTCACATCCCGCATGTCCTCCTCTGGAGTCAGGAGGTCGCTCACATCCGAGGCAGCCTCAATGCCACAGTGGATGCGCTGTTGTGGCAGGTGATGCTCAGCGGAGAGTGGAGACTCCACCCCCAGGTGGTCCAGCTGATAGCCCTGTTCACTTCCCGGGAATCCTCCTACAGCCCGCTCTGGTATGCAATGACAGGGGCCCTACTCGGCACAGATGCTCTGGCACACAACTGGCCCCGGGTGCTGCACAAATATGCATTCCCCCAGTGTGCATTCTTGCACAGACCCTCTGCAAGGTCACGGAGGATGAGGAACAAGTCACCCTTGTGGCGCCGTATTGGCCCACCTAGACTTGGTTCTCAGACCTCACGCTTCTTGAGACAGCACGTCCCTGGCAAATTCCCCTTAGGAAGACCTTCTCTCTCAGGAACGGGGCACCATCTGGTACCCACGCCCAGACATCTGGATCCTGGGATGCTGAAGACTTAAGTGGTCTACCGTCCACAGTGGTAAACCCGATCCCTCAGGCCAGGGCTCCTTCTACAAGGCAGCTGTATACCCTGAAGTGATGTGTGTTCGCTAAGTGGTGTTCTTCCCATAGCGAAGACCCCCAGAGATGTGCAGTCCGGTCAGTGCTTTCCTTCCTGCAGGAGTAGCTGGAGGGGTGGCTGTCTCCCTCCACCCTGAAGGTATACATATCTGCTATAGCAGCACACCATGAAGCAGTTGAAGGTAAGTCCCTTGGTAAGCACGACCTGATTATCAGGTTCCTGAACCATCCTAGGCCGCACCTCTCCGTGGTCCTGCTGGGCCTTCGGAGAGCCCCGTTCGAGCCCCTAGAGTTAAAGGTCGTCTCATTAAAGACCGCCCTCCTGACCGCGCTCCCTTCCATCAAGAAGGTCGGGGACCTGCTAGTGTTCTCTGTCAGTGAAACGTGCCTGGAGTTCGGTCCGGAAGACTCTCACATGATCCTGAGACCCTGACCGGGTCCCACAAACCCTTTTAGGGATTTTGTGCCCAAGGTTCCCACAAACCCTTTTAGGGATCAGGTGGTGAGCCTGCCAGCGCTACCCCGGGAGGAGGCTTATAGTTGTCTGGTGCGTGCTTTATCTACTTGGATCGCACGGAGAGCTTTAGATGCTCTGAGCAGCTCTTTGTCTGCTTTGGTGGGCAGCGGAAAGGGAACGCTGTCTCCAAACAGAGGATTGCCCACTGGATCGTGGACGCCATCACATTGGCCTACCAGACCCAGGCCATCCCCAGCCCCTTGCGGGTTCAAGCACACTCTACAAGGAGTGTGGCATCCTTGTGGGCACTGGCCAATCTCTCTAGCAAACATCTGCAGAACAGCGGGCTGGGCAACACCCAATGCCTTCGTGAGATTTTGCAATCTCCTGGTTTCGTCCCATGTCCTTTCAGGTATGAACAGGTAGAGTTTGGTAATACAGAAAAGCTGGCCGGGTGTATCGCTTGCATGTAGTGCTTTCCCCTCCCCTGAGGCACAAATATGTGCTTTTACCCCCAGTCGAGTTCACGAAGTCTTGGACCCTGGATGTCCTTCGTCCCTAGCCCTGTGGCTTGCGAATTCGGCAGAGGAGTTCACTGCCAGACCCACTACAGGTACTAATATGCCCTGTACTGGAATAGGTGCTCCACAGGTGTCCCCCTGTTATGTAATTCCCGTGGTACAGTCTCCCTGTCAGCAGACCCGCGTCTCTCTTGGGCAGAGCTCTCTCTGCCACGGTCGCTGTATTTGTAGAGCTCCTCCCCTTCGATGCAGGACCGTGCCTCTTCCATGTGCGGCTGGTGAGCCCATGTGTCGTATTGCCACATGCTGACCTCCCCTTTTGGGCAGGATGTGGTCTCCATGGGGTCTTTTTCCCCTGAAAGAATAGGAAAGGAAAAGAACACCTTATTTACACAGCAGCTTGTTAGCACCTGCATTGGCAGTTCACGTAACACAGTTCAGCTGTTGTGGCGTTTTTCTATAGGGACCCCTAGTGTCACTACATCGACACAATGTTGAGTTAGTGACAGAAGGGAAACGTCTCGGGTACTGTCGTAACCTCTGTTCCCTGATGGAGGGAACGAGACGTTGTGTCCCTCTTGCCAAAACGCTGTATAAGCCGCTGAAATGGCCGTGACCTTGTCTTGGCTCCTCAGCACAAAACCTGAATGAGAGTGGGCATTCAATCTCCTTTTATGCCCATATGCAGTGCAATGCAAATTAATCTAGCCAATTCCCATTTGCCTTTTTTCAAAGATTTGAAGGTATTTTGGGGCTTCCAAGAGTGACCCCTAATGTCACTACATTGACTCAACGTCTCGTTCCCTCCATCAGTGAACGGAGGTTACGACAGTAATGAGACATTCTTAAATACATTTAAGAGGACCACACTTCTTCAAAGACTGAACATTTGTGTTTTTGTATATTTATGTAACTGTAAACTGGACTACAACTCTGCTCCTAATTTTTTGACTGCTCCTACATTTTTTAATTAGGCGCACAAGTGCAAAAAAAGAGCCCTGCCCTAAATGTTTCTGTTTTTCACATATGACAGATTTTTGTTTGTGGACTTCAGTATTTAATATAATCATCCTAGATCTATTAGTGAGCAAACTCTCTGACATGGATGTTGACAAGTCCATTTGTAAATGGATTTTCAGCTTCTTGACTATTTGGAAACAGTTTATCTTGTGGGCCCCCCCACCTCTCCAAATGTCAAACCAGGTTTATCCACATTACTTTATTCCCTGTATACCAGTGGTGGCACTTCTATTGACACTTCAATCAAACTTCTGAAGTTTGCAAATGACACCACTCTCATTGGTCTCATTACAATTGGGGATGAAGGTTCTACAGAAGAAAAGTGGAGAGACTTACTGTATGGTTTGGTACCAACAACCTGTACCTCATCATCACTGTTAAGATGAGCATCAACTTCAACACACCCCAGCACACCCCCCTCAGCTAATTAAAGGTTTAGGCTAATTTGGTGGAAATTTGCAAATTTTTAGGCATCATCACCTCTAAAACTCTCAAATGGGACAAAAATATCACATTCAGCAATGCATGCACTTTCTAAGACAGCTGAGTAACATGGGCATTTCACAACAGATACTCATACAGTTTTACTGAGCCATCATTGTTAATGTGATTACTAATGTCTGGTTTGGCTCTGGTGATGATCAATCAAAGAAACACCTACAATGCATTATCAAGTGTGCAGTGAAAGAATCACTGGCTGCAGTCTTCCATCACTTGCTGAGCTCTACAAGTCCATAACATTTAATTGGGCGACAACGACTGTTAAAAATCCTTCTCTCCCGGGTTATGGCTTGTTCCAAATGCTTCCATCTGGCAAACATTTTAAGGCTGTCCAAACCAGGACCAAAAGACACTTATACAGCTTCTTTCCCAGTGCTGTATCTCTCTCTCTCTCTCTCTCTCTCTCTCTCTCTCTCTCTCTCTCTCATACACACACCTTGCACTTTAATCACTCTATACTTATAGATTTGTTATACTTATAGATATGTGAATTGTATAGGTCTATGTATTGTGTATATTGTATGGTAATGTGTATATCATTTTGTAATGGGTATGTTGTGATGCCTTTTGTGTTCATGGTAACCATTTTTTGTTGCATGTTGGGTAAATTCCTGTACTTTACAAGTGCAAGCGAATAAAAGAGATTTAGACTCTGATAAAAAATAAACGTTGAGTCCATCCAGAAAAGCACTTGTAAAGCATGTGCCATGAGCTGTGAATGATTCATCGCTAGATGAAGTGTTTTGGAGTCCACCATAACTCATCTCCATGACCGAACCACCGACAACCGCATGTTAGACAGCGCTGCACAACACAGAGACATTGATTCCCTCATCTATTGCAACAGCAATAACAACAATTAATGATGAGCAGGACTGGTGGCTAAAAATCATCCAGGGCTTTCATTGAAAAAAAAAACACTCAGAAGATTATTTGATAGAGGTGTTGAAGTCAGTACCACCCAAATATCAGAAAAGCAAGAAGGGTTATGGTGGGCTTTTCAGATGCTGATGCATGACATGGGGCTACCCGCATTACCATTACTGGCATATTTATTTATTTATTTTTCGGAGAGAGAGAGAGAGAGAGAGAGAGAGAGAGTCAGTCATTTCAGATAAGTGGTTCTCTCTGGGGAACACTGCACTGCAGACCTATGATCTAAACAAGTGACCATCTGTTAAGCCCTTAATTTTTCCCCAACAACCAACTTGCACATGTAAAAATACATTTGCAAGCCACTCAAAATCCAGCACACAGATGCTACAGTACAACAATAGAATATGTATAGTGGTTCATTCAAGATCACTGAAAGAGTTTTACAGCTAAAGTTCATTCAAGATGAAATGAAAGTGTGCCACTGTAGATGTACCTGCAGTCAAATCCTTGGGGACAGGGACAGCTGAAAAGTGAATGATCTCACATTTTAGACATGAGGGGAGTGAAAAAAGATTTGAATGTTATTTAAAGTGCATTATTAGCATAAAAATGCCTCAAAGAGCCAGCATTTTCCAAAGCATCCTTTGAAGAAATTGAGGTTGCTCCATGCAAAGCACAACTAGCTTCAGATATGCAGAACATAAAATTGCTGTTTGGAAAAGAGTGCAGTTTTGGATGTAGAATACCTGTGGCTAAAAGTGCAATAAATAATTTTTAGCTTTATGAAAAAAAGGGGCTGCTTTGCCAGGATGTGCCAAGTCATACTCATGTAGGCAAGTCTTGAGGACTAGGAAAACAGATTCCCAAGCCAGTCAATCTCTCAGAGTCAGTCAGTTCGGGATACAGAGCCCCTCGAATTTACTGCCACGCATGCTTGTACCTTGAGCTGAACCATGCTGAAAAGAACCTGCTGGTTGAGCAGCGAGTATCTCTTATTTGATTTTCACCCTTCAGTTACCTTGACAAGTTCTACAGTTTAGATCGTTTGATGTCGTTCGGAAAGATTAACTAAGTGTTGCCAATGATTGCCATCAGCTAGCAATAATTATTATTGAAATTCTAATTTTGCTCACTTTGCTGAAGATTATTGGTTCAGCTTCATGTGCCTCGTAGAGCTCTTTCTCTGCAGGACTTATTGGAAAGCAGCGGTGTGTTAAGATGTGGTCACCATGCAGAAAACGCATATTGCCTTTACAGTCCGCCACAGGATTCTCAAGACTTTCTTTTTGGCTCATTTCATCATGAGGTCACTCACCCCAGAATCTGTCAATTCTACTTATCAACCCTAAATGGATTTGCAATGTGCAACCTTTGTGTTGAAACAAAAATATTTATTGTCATCATACTCATGGGAATACAACATGAACTTACACCACAGTACCCCCACATGGGAAGGAAATTAGCATTTACTGTCCATTTAACATTTAATGTCAATTGTACAATTGCTATTAGCAGAATTTCTTCTGTGAAGACAAAAAAGAGATGTTAGGCAGAAGTCTCAGTCAAATAACTTTTTATGAGATCTGGCTCGACTGATAGCCACAGTCACCATTGACTTTCATAGTATGGAAAAAAGTTGCAATGAAAGTCAATGGTGGCTGTCAGTCCCTAAGATTCAAGCCAGATCTCATAAAAGTTACTTGACTATTTAATTTTTGGGTAATCTAACCCTTTAAAATGTGGGATAGGTGCTTTATTTTCGAGATTACAACTTCTAGTACTAAAGTAATATAAATTATAGTTCTATGACACACATTCATTTTGTAAAGTACAATTGAAAAACCATTAAATATTTAATTAAATCATTGTGAAAATGTGAACTAAAGTTATTGCTTAGGGGTGTTCTCATGCTCCTGGGCAAGCTCAGTCACCAATGTGCTTTCATGGAGGTAACTTATAATTTAGCAGATGCTTTCTACTCCGGTACAAAAATGGTAGGAGCAGTTTTGCTTGAGCAACATGGTATTAAGTGCCTTACTGAAAGACCTGATTGTGTTAGGCTTCACTTAGAAAGTCCCCAGTTTATGTGTCAGTCATACCTAGGATCACATTTGTGACGTCTGTGTTATCAACCCAGAGTCTTAATCACCAGACAGCTACTCACAGAGGCAATGAGTGGCCAAATTGTCCAACTTAGAGTGTTTTCACACTTTGTACAATTGCTTCAGTCTATACCCTAGTTCAATTGTACCCCTCTGGTGTGCTTTCACACTGTGTTCCAATATGCCGAACCACGTTCGGCATCAGCATGAGTATCCTACTACCGGCAGTTGTTTGTTGTTGTCACTTGGTGAAGTGTGGAGTGAAGGCTCATAAAAATGGGGGGAAATGTTTGCATCAGCTTTTTGGTTATTTTTATTTATATAGGACCACTACACAAATGCTGGTGCATAACACTTGCAACTGTCAGTTTGAGGGGCTTGTTTAAATGCAGTTAGTTAATCCAAAAAGGAAAGTTCTGGCATAGTTTACTCACCAAGCTCTATTTGTTTTTTTTTAAGTGTGCTAATTCGAAGGGCAATTTTCATGACAGTGCAAAGGGCAAGTGGACGTGGGTGGGAGTGTTTGAGCAATCTGTGGGTGTATGCATGTGCGTGTATTGTATGTTAATGAATTGACGCAAAGCGTCAAAGGTGGTAATAAAGTTAATGTCCAAACTTTGAAAATATAGTGGAACATCAGATTATGTCCCTGACATCAGTTGTAGCCATTTATGAAACAACATTTTATGAGATTTGTGTTAAATCTTCTATTATTATGTTTATATTCACCATTGTATTTATTATCTAATTTATATTGGTATTTTTCCACCTCTTGTCATAGAGTGATTTTTAAATCACTGCAAAACGGACCAGTGGAAGAAGTTGGATTAAGATGTTTGGATTTGGTATTATTTTTTTGACCACTTCGTTATTTTGATTATATTTTCATTTAGTTTGAAGTGTAATTTGAATTTCGAAATATTTAAAAAAAAAAAAAAAAATAGTTTCAATAAATAAATGTCATTTTTCAAAATCTAAATCATCCACTAGAAGTGAAGTGCGTTCCGATTTAATCACTGGTCACCAGACCCACTAGACTTGCACAAAAATACCAAAATATATGTGGCTACATGCCCATTGACTAGCTCTCTTAAAAGAGAGTTCACCGTATTGTTGCTCTCATATGACTTTCTTTCTTCTTTTGAACACAAAAGATGGATGCAAGGAAAGTGAATTATGACATTATAACATTCCACCTAACATCTCTTTTTGTGTTCTAGTGAAGAAAGAAAGTCATTTGGGCTAGGAAGGGTGTCCTTTAACTCCCTGTTTTGCAACAAGTTCCATTTCATTGACTGGATTATTATAAGCAAGTATGATGATTTTGCCTGTGGTGTGGGTTGGACTTCTTACTCTATTGTGTTTAAAAGAAGTAATTTTCATGCTCTTTCACTTATAGCCCATTTGAAGCAAACATAAGGAGCTTTAAGCCTCCACTGCTTAATTTACAATCATAGCTAACTATCCAGAACAGATGTTCCTATCTAGACTCTGTCTACTGTATGGGATATTGCTTTCCCATCCATCCGTTACTTCATATTTCTTTCAAGCGGAATTATAATTGTAATGGATTTTTTATGCTTGGTGCGCAAAGAAGTCACCTTTTCTGGTCCTTAATTCCATTGGATTTCATCTTGCAGAATGAATGATGAAATGTATAACCCTTTTCGAAAGCATTGAGTAGGCTTTCCAACCCTCCTCTTGAAGCGCTGTGCACAAAACAACAAATAAAGTCAAGAACTTTTATTTTGTGTTCTTCCGCAGTATTTTCAACTACTCGCCACTGCAGTCTTCACCCATAGGCCAGTTTGGATGCAGTAATGATGTGCTGAATGATGAAGCACACTGCTTTGATTGGGCCTTTTGCCTTTACTCAAAACATACTCAAAGGCATCTATCCTTTGCGTTATTGAACTCCCTCTTAAATATTTCTCTTACACTTTGCTTCCATCAATCCCCCTCCTTCCTCATTTTCTTCCCCCTCTCACTCTCTGGATCCATCCACATGTCCACTTCCCTTTTATTTTTTCTTCCCACTCCTCTTCCAATTGGTCTTTTTCAAATAGATCTCGCTTTAAGATGTCTTAATCCCCCATTCTGTGTGTCAAAAGAACTGCAAGGAGAATTAATAGGGGATAGAGAATGACTGAAATGAGAGAAGAAATTATGACGTCAGCATGCCTTCTGTTTCAAAGCTATGACATTAGCAGCTCCAGCTTCGAAAAGCGGCCAGTATGACGAAGAGATAGATATGCATAGTGTGTGGGTGTGTCTGTGAGCTCTGCCAAGCCCTGAGTCAGTGCTTTATAATTAATATGCATGTTACTGTGAGAACAGGTACAGTTATGAAATATATCACGCAATACATCACCATCTCTGCGTGTACATCTGCATTCTTTGTGTGTAAATAAGTGTGTTTAGTAGGAGGTTTATTAAAGAGAGTGTGTATGTGTAGTATGTCTATGGCGAGGGAGGAGGGAGAGGTGGGTGGGTAGGTTTAGATGGCTGGCGTACAAAGTGACTTGAAAATGATTCATGGTGTAGCTGGCACTTATACGTATCAGCACATCTGCGCCATCTCTCCCTCCCTCTCTCTCACTCACTTTCTTTCGCTCTTTGTAAGAGGAACACAAACAAAAGGCGCAGAGGGCCGCCTCATTCCCTCTGTTCTTCTATGTTCTTTATTTTCACTTTTATTTACTCCATGTGTTCTGGATCTTCCCAAGCAAAGAAGGACACTTTGCGGCTAGGCAGATTTATCGTGAAGATTCCGAACTGCCTCATGCTTTGAAGGGACTAATGCATGAATCAGTGCAGAGGGAGTAATGATTTCCCATCTACCCTGGGGAATGGTGGGGTTCAAGGAGATGAGATGTGTTAGCTTTTCTTCTCCAATTCCTGCTCAGGGACTTAACTACCTCTGCCAGGTTAATATATCTTGATGTCTGGTGGCATCCTAATTGAGGATGATGGACTGGATGCTGACGGCTTGGCCTTGTGTGTTTTCTTTGGCTCTGCCAGAGCTTTGATTTTTCGGCATTGCTCTGTTGTTTTATGTACTTGCTACATTTATAATCCGTGCCTCCATCCTTTTTTAATGACAGCAGTCATTTTTTATTTTTAACCCAGTTCTTTATTTCACATTTAGTCTGCTCTCAATAAAACTTTTTCTGTAGAGCTGTACACTATCAACACAGAAGTTAATCAACACACAGAAGAGTTTGGTTGAAATAGTTTTATTGTTATTTTTTACTATGTTTACTACTGTTTGTATTTTTTATTACTACTTTTTACTAATACTTTACTAATTTTGTCCTATGGCATATTTTTTATGAAATAATTGATATGATGATATATTTTTTGTTGTTATAAATATTCAACTTACATTACTTGTATTGGTTTAAGAACAGACCACTAAAAAGCCCATATACATTGACCATTAATCTGAAATGCTTATTAGAGGAATGCATTGTACTAAGGTGTTTCTCTAAAACTCAGAAACATGCTGAATCCAGTGTTTCAGAGTTAAAAGCAACACTGTAGTGTTGTAGTGCCCTCTCATTATCTCTAGTGAAGAGCACGACAGAACAACAGCTCTGATCTTTCTGTGCTGTAATCTTGAATATTGGTCTCTAGCACCAAACATGCATCATTTCTGCCCTGTCCCGTTCAGCACGCGTTGCCTCTTTTCCCTGCATGTGTGTAGACATGAAGTGCCGCATGAGTTAACGTGGTTTCAAAGCACCTTTTAGACCAAAACGTTTTTCCCTTCTAAATGTATCTTTATTATTCAGCAAGTTACAAGTCTTTAATAAACCAATCGAATAAACAAATCGATTTCTGTTCTAATTTTGTGAAAATTAATTAGATGCCTGGAATGGATAAGGAAAGACTAAAATTAATGGTTTGTAGACTAGTCTCTCACTTTAATGAAAATATATATATATTTTTTTCCATCCATCCATCCATCTTCAACCGCTTATCCGAAGTCGGGTCGCGGGGGCAGCTGCTCCAGCAGAGGGCCCCAAACTTCCCTATCCCGAGCCACATTAACCAGCTCTGACTGGGCTGACCCGAGCGTTCCCAGGCCAGTGTGGAGATGTAATCTCTCCACATAGTCCTGGGTCTTCCCGAGGCCTCCTCCCAGCTGGACGTGCCTGAAACACCTCCCTAGGGAGGTGGCCAGGGGCATCCTTACCAGATGCCCAAACCACCTCAACTGACTCCTTTCAACGCAAAGGAGCAGCGGCTCTACTCCGAGCTCCTCACGGATGACTGAGCTCCTCACCCTATCTCTAAGGGAGAAGCCCGCCACCCTTCTGAGGAAGCCCATTTCGGCCGCTTGTACTCGCTGACCTAGTTCTTTCGGTCATGACCCAACCTTCATGACCATAGGTGAGGGTAGGAACAAAAATTGACCAGTAGATCGAGAGCTTTGCCTTTCGGCTCAGCTCTCTTTTCGTGACAACGGTGCGCTAGAGCGAGTGCAATACCGCCCCTGCTGCCCCGACTCTCCGGCCAACCTCCCGCTCCATTGTCCCCTCACTCGTGAACAAGACCCCGAGGTACTTGAACTCCTTCACTTGGGGCAAAACTTCATTCCCTACCTGGAGTACACACTTATATTTTTTTAAACGTTTTCAAATTTATTTCTCGGGACACCCCTGAACCCACATTCAGCATCATTCCACAGTCACAAGGGCTTCTATGCCCCATACTTGGGTATCTGAATCTAAAGAAATATAAAAAATATTTAATTTTAATGTAAAAATGTTCCACCAAATACTGGACTGCTGTCACTATGCTTCAGAACTAACAGAAGATCTTTTAACATTAATTTTCAATTGATAAATGGTAGAAGAAGGTAAAATTGGTAAAAGATTCTGCAGACCGCACTGCTCTGGACCCCCTGTGCAGTTTTGTAGAGACTATTTTGACAGATTAGAATTTTTTTTTCTTCTTTTCTTCCATCAACTTGGAAATAAAAAAAAGAAAGTGCAATGTGTAAATTATATCGTGATAACAATTTTGGCCATATCGCCCAGCCCTATTTTGTACTCGTTTTTTAACATATATATATATATATAAAGAAAATGTATTAAAGAAGGATTAATTGAACTAAGCTTATACCGGGCCAGTGGGGGGCACTCCCAGCTGAAAACAACAATAATAATAATAATATTAATATAATCAATTAATAACCAATTGCTTGATCTGAACTAAATAAGTATAATTTTAAAGCATAGAATCTGGATTTTACAATGCATATATCTGATCCAACTAATTCTTAAATGGTGCATTTTAATTTGCTGACAAATCAGAACTGTTTCGTTCTTATCATTTACAAATTTGTTATCACAACATTTATATTCAGAGTTTGTATAACCATTAAAATATTAAATAGCCATGTTTTATATATCATTGGAAAAGTCTCAATTAGTAGAATGCAATGAGCAAAAAAATTATTTATTTCACTCAGAGGCTAAACTGCAGTGAGTTATTGTATGAAATTCCCACTGACCCACATAAATGTAATAAACACGTTTATCACGTTTTTCCTTATTACTTCCTGAAACATACATATAACATAGATACAGTAATGATATATTGTAACTTACAGCAGACTATCCCGATTCACAAGCGCAAACACAACATAATATGATAAGTAGATCTTGAATTATTCCTCAAAAGATTTACATGAAAGACAATGCACATCACACATTGTGTGTGTGTGTAAGAGAGAGATAGTGTTTGTGTCCAAAATCCACATAAAGGGAGCATAATAGTAATCCATATGACTCCAGTGTTTTAATCAATATCTTCAGAAGCGATATGATAGGTGTGGGTAATAAAGAGATCAATCTTTAAGTCATTTTTTGCTAGAAATTATTTTCCGTGCCCTGTAGGGGGCAGTATGCGTAAAATATGTGAATCATCGAAAACACAAGAAGCATGTGAAAGTGATCTGTTTCTCACCCACACCTATCGTATCACTTCTGAAGACATTGTTTTAACCGCTGGAGTCTTATGGACTACTGTTATGCTGATTTATGTGATTTTTTTTTGAGCTTAACATTTTTTGGCACCCATTCATTTGGATTGTATGGACCAAAAGAGTTGAGAAATTCTTCTAAAAATCTTCATTTGAGTTCAGCAGATGAAAGAAAGTCACGTCTGGGATGGGATAAGGGTGAGTAAATGATGAAAGAATTTTCATTCTCAGGTGAATGATTCCTTTAAGAAAACAGAGATTCTATATATATATATATATATATATATATATATATATATATATATATATATATATATATATATATATATATATATATATATAGAATTTATATACTGTATATAACTTCATGCAATGTAGTATGCAAGATTGCACATTTTATTTTCAGATTTTGCTTTTGCTTTGCGCTCACAAGGCACAACACACTGTAAAAGATGAATATTTACTAGCCAAATAGACATATTTTTAAAAACACCCTTATTGTTAAAACGTAATTATGCTTTTACATATGGCTTTATTTAAATGTTTCGGTGTGAATAGCATGACACCGGGATGTTAGAATTACGTTCTAGTGACGTTATTACATGATGACATAACTGAACTGTTGAATCATTTTTTTTGTATTTAACCGGTTAATTCAAACCATCCGAAAGAACTGGTTTGTGGAAATATTTCGGACTTATCACTGCTCGTCAAGGTGCCCCAGAAAACACTGTTATCCTAGGTGACTACCTGTATCAACTAATCCAATATCCTCCACTGCTCGAGATTGGTCAGGCGATCACCACACAGGAGGATCATTCTGCATCTACGGCAACCTCCTCATTTTACGTGTTCTTTGTTTGCAGTACTCTTTGTAGGCAGAAATGATACTTTGCTTGCGTGCAAATTGATTACATTTTGTTGTCGCCTTTTAAGAATTTTTAATTGCAAATGCAAGCAAAACTGTTGCACTGTACGGCCTTGTACTGTTTCTAACATTCTTTCTTTTCTCCTTTAAGGTTTTGTTCCTGTTTACAACGCTACACACCCAAGTGACACTTTGCTCTTGTCATGGCTGCAAGGCCCGCTCTTTCATTCCTATTGGCTGTGCTGGCATGCACTGGGCCGGCCCAGCCCTCCCCCCCACTGCTGCTCCGTCCTCGGGAGAGAGAGAGGGACTCGGGAGGGGCTTCGGGCGGAGTCAACATTGCTGTGGTCCACTCCGGCTCCTCCCACCTCCCGGAAACGAGCGCCGGGGTGGGGGGTGTGGTCGGCTCTTCTGCGGCAGGCTCTGGCTCCGGTGCCGGGCCAAGTAGCAGCTCGGGGACGGGTGTTCTGAGTCGGGCCTGGTCGGGACAGGTTGGTGAGAGTGTTATGACACCTTGGGGGCCAGCTAATGTCATCTGGCTGGCTGTGAATGAGAGCAGTCCAGGGAGCCTGTTGCTACAGTTGTGTGAATTGTTGGCGACCACTCCACTGCAAGGCCTTGTGTTTGAAGAAGAGAAGCCACCTCCGCCCAACCGTGCACCATTAGCACCAATGCTGGAGTTTGTCTCGGCCCAAACAGGAGTGCCTGTCATTGCAGTGGGGGGAGGGGCCGGCCTGGGGAGGGAGCCACAGGTAAGAGTTAACATTCTTTCATAATTATCTGGCAGTTTCTTTTTAAATATGTCCTAACTGGGAGCGATACAAATTTTTTAATTTTGTTTTACATGTATGACTTTATTCTGTAGCTACTCCCAAAAACCGTACATGAGCATGTGGCGCAGCTGTAAATGCCTATAAAACTGAGATCTGAGAATCCCAAAAGGATGACCCAAATTCTCAAAAGATCTCAAAACTCCACTCTCATACAGGTCGCAGAGTGTAACAAACCCCTTACAATCCACTCTGACCAACAGAAAGGGGACTTATTGATACATAATTTTGGGTTTAGCCATATGCATGAGGCAACATATAAATAAATGTCTGAATTAAATACTCTGGACACTCTTGTCAAAATCGTGTGCAAATGTGACATAACGGAGTGTGACTTAACTTCTCTGGTTAGTTTGATAGAGAGGCTTTGCAATGGTGAAATAGGGGAAAGGACCTCCTGTTCAATGGAAAACCAGGGAGGGGCTCTTTCAGGTGGAAGCACCCGATGAGCCAAATGTCTGAGATCGAATGCATAATAATAAAACAAAATCATGGGTAAGCCTAGTCCACCTTTGTAAATCGGCCTATGTAATTTGTTGAAATGTAGTCCTGGACATTTACTACTCCAAATGAAGGACTTTGCGATTCTATCAAATTGCTTGAAATAAGAGAAAACTGACTTTGTATCCAGAGAACTTGAAAAAGGAATTAATAATTCTGTGGAGGCAAGGCATAAATCTAGAAGGGTCAGAGACAAATAATAAAATATCATCTGCGTAAAGCAAAAGCTTATGCACCACACCTCCCGCCACCACCCCTGGAAAATCATCTTCCTTTCTTATCGTGGCTGCTAATGGTTCCAGGGCAATACAGAGCAATTATTGGGAAAGAGGGCATCCCTGACGGGTGCCCCTATCCAGAGAAAAATAATCTGAAATTAATCCATTTGTTTGTACTGCTGCTACAGGGTGTCTATAAAGTAACTTAATTCAACCAATAAATGTACTCCCAAACCCAGACATTTCCAAAATCTTAAAAAGATAATCCCATTCTACCATATCAAATGCTTTTTTGGCGTGAAGTGAGATGGCAGGGACCAGAGACTGATCATTCGCAACTGACCACATGATATTAATGAAACACCTAATGTTATCAGAAGAGCTGTGGCCCCGAATAAACCCCACCTGATCTATGTAGTTATCATAACTTAATCGGATAACCAACATTTTTGACTAAATTTTCACATCTAGCTGAATCAGGGAAATTAGACTAATGTCACAATTATGAAATCTCTTCATGGAAGAGAAATATACAGTGTGTTATAAATATATATATATATATTGTATGGAAATATGTTGACTATACCAGCAGTGACATGGACAAGTGATGAGCAACAGGACATCTTGTTGTTTGTTTGGTTTCTATTTTTTGCCCTTGGTAGTCCAGCCCACTGTTAAATCTCATTGGTCCAATATTCCACTCCAAACAACTTTAGAGCACAACAGTCTGTTTCCAGATGTAATATACCATTTATTTCCTCTATTGGGAAATTAATTATTGTCAATACCTTGTAAGCCTTTAACACGTTATTTCATCTTCAATTTGAAAAAACTAATTCCTCCCATGTGGGGTATTTATCAACATAGAAATCATAGCAAGCATAGTATACAGTAGCCTATGTAAAATATCGCCTTTTCAATAAATATATCCTTTATATTAAATATATCCCCCAAAATATTTCAAATAAACAGTACATATGGCCTATCTATAATTAATTAACAACCTAAATCTCTCTCTCCTGGATGCATGCAGAAACTGCGTGGGCACGTTTGGACTAAACGTCATCTTATCGGAATAATTTTCTTTGAATTCTTTAATAATTGTTAATTTATTTAGTTTTATTTTAATTATTTGTTTTAATTAAAGATATGCTCAGTCATAACCTGGCAGCATCAAATCTGCATTAATGCATAATATCTAACATTAATTCAGTGAAGGCTTGGAAACAACTGAGAAATACATTTTTTACCATTCAGGATCAAAGCACATATGTTCTACTAAAAAGAGTGAAGTTCCATTTTTTGGGAAACAGAAAGTGTAACCAAAAATGTACTTTTATAAAGTCACTGGTCTTTGGTTTGACCCAAAAATGATTGGAACTGGTTACCAACATAAAAAAGAATTTTTGTTTTTGTTCCTTGAACCACTTTTAGTCTACTTTTTAAGTTTGTATTGTTATGATTCACCCTGCTGGTTGTTTTGTTTAATGGCTTAAAACTCTTTTATGAAGGATTTTATTAAATACCTATGCAGAAAATTCATGGTAAAAATACTTCCTGGCGGCTGAAAAAGTGTACAGGCACTGTTGTTTTCTATCAAACATCAAATACTGTATGTTCTGAATTGCCTTGACTGTGTCAAGTCGCACAGCAGTTTCACATTCAGTGTGGATGAACAAATTGCAAGAAACTTGTCACATCACACCTGGTTAGAACACAGTGTTAGATTTAAAATTCATAAAATTGATAGAATGGAAGTATACAACCACAGGCATGAGTCTGTACAGATTGTGAATTGAAATGGAGTAAAGTTAATTTCCATTTCCTTTAGACTTAATTATTTTATTATTATTATATATTAAATTATTATACTATAACACTTTTCCCCGGAGATTTATTATTGCAGTATTTGTTAATATTTCAGCGATAACCTCAGTTATCCTCACAATCCATACTGCAATGACTTGGAACAACAGAGATGTCTCCCAGATATGCCTCTTCCAGTTTTATTCAAACAGTGCCAAATTATTTAAATTAATAAGCATTAGTCAACAATAAAGTTCAGCTGTTTTTTTTTTTTTTAAGAGTGAATGGAAAGGGCTCTTGTAGAAAAAACAGAGCAAAATATTTTTGTGAAAAAAAGGAAAGGTTTTGAAATTATTCTGAATACACAAACAGTATAAATTTGGAAGAATAATCCATTATAATCTATACCAAATCAATGCACAACATGTTGTCTTGACTTAGCAGACGCTTGCATATATAATGGTAATAGATTATTGACTGTTCTGTACAGAGTTTGACCCCACATACTTTGTTACTAGCCCATCTACAACTATGCCACAAATCCTCTATTTGCAGTTAAGATTTAGCATTGGTGGTTGATTTGTATCCTTAGATATATGTAAAAGAATTTACTTGAAATTCCTTTGCCTACAATGATCATTGTGTTTAAAGGTGCTAGAAGCTCTTTCAGCCGTTTTTTAAGTTCTATTTGAAGTAATATTTTGGGTTCAGTACAAGTTAAGCTCAGTCGACAGCATTTGTGGCATTATGTTTATAACCACAAAAATGTATTTAGACTCCTTTTCTTTAAAAATTGCAAAAATATAGGTTACAGTGAGACGCTTAGTATAGAAGTGAATGGGGCCTTTTAAATCTGTAAACGTTTAAAAATTAACTTTTTAAAAGTATAACCACAAGATGTAAACAATATGCATGTTATCATGATTTAAGTGTGATAAAATTGCTTACAA
This sequence comes from Xyrauchen texanus, assembly GCF_025860055.1. Lineage (NCBI taxonomy): Eukaryota > Metazoa > Chordata > Actinopteri > Cypriniformes > Catostomidae > Xyrauchen > Xyrauchen texanus. The sequence goes on along the minus strand of NC_068285.1, from coordinate 16,542,480 downwards.
ACCTTTTCTGTGTTAAGTTAAATTACAATTTTACAACTTATAAGGATGTACCTATGAACGCTGTAAACCCTAAAATGACACTTTACAGCTCTATTTATTTATTTATTTTTGAAGGAAGGGCCAGGTTGAAGTAAATTCTTTGTGCTAATCAACGCTATGCTACAAATGCTGTTTATTGAGCTTTACTTGTACTGAACACCGAATATTCCGGAGTTAAACTGTCACCATCACCTCAACCACAACCTCTCTCCAAACCCTCTTTACAAAGACCCAAATGCGCAAGAGGATTCACAGGTAGATAGCTAAGTGTTCTGATTGGCTTAAAGATGATGGGATGCTCCCAGATTCTGTTTTGCTCTTTACTAGGGCTGCACCTAACGATTATTTTTTTATCGATTAATCTAACTATTTTCCGATTAGTCGATTAATCTAATGACTATTACTTTTTATTTTCATTACTTGATTAATATAACAATTAATTAACCCAAAATCAATATAAAAAACTTTATTAATATTTCAATATTTTAATAAATGATCTTCTCTTAAACACAAGCAAATGTACAAGAAACAAAGTGTGCAATGCAGGGCATTATTCCTCAACAAAAATAGCCCCGTCTTAACTGGTAATCTCCATTTTACAGTCCAACATTAATTTTATTTTGGAGAGACTATGTTTGTAGCAGTCAAACATAAAATCTCTCCAAAATAAAATTGAACTCTTAGCAGGTTGCACAATGTTTTGATATTCCTCCTGAAAGTCACTTTCACACATTATATTAAGGCTCTCTGATTAACTCACAAGCCCTAATTTCTCATGAAGGAAGACTTTGAGATTCTGTTTCTTGGATGTTATCATCTCCACAGAAATAGAGCAGGGCATCTCTGTCTCACTGCCTGTTATTAACACTGCGTGAATAAACCCACAATGACCACACATATTTGCCATTACATGACTGTTAAGTGAAACTGGAGCACTTCTGCGTTCACAAAATGAATCCGTTTATACCGTGTATATATTTTCGCAGGAGTTTTGCGCAAGCCTCTGTAGACGGCGGGCTCATCAGAGCGCTTGAGAAGTGTTTCATCTTCACACGCGCTCAAGTGAGCTGCTCGTGTGACGTCAGCGGTGCGGTTCCATGAGATGTTTGGAGTTCAACTGAATGAGACACAAGTGCTTTTTCCTACTTTTTCCTCATGAGACATCATGCAGGGAAAGACGAGGCTGAATCCAGCTTCTTAATCAACTGCTTTTTATTCAGTAAAGGGGCCTCGGACACTACACAACTATCACTGGCGAGTTAAATGTTAAAATTTACTTGCCAGTGGCTAATAACTAAGGTTTTTTGGTCGCATAGTGCAAAATTTACCCGCAATTTAGAGTGCTGAAAATCTATTTTAAGTGACTATTACTAACAGAAACACGTGTTGTAATACTATGTCATGTTTGGGTGGGGATAAATGTAAACCGGACTTACGGTGCTGCCGCCTTAACAAGTGCTCCGGGATGCGTTCGCTTCGATACGATAAGCCATTTCCAATTTGCATATATTATACAGCACCACATTTTTAGGTGGGAATCCATGCTTAAACCAGGCGCTGCCATTTTAATTATTCCATTGTGATGCACCGACGCATGTTATGCAAATTGATGTATTTCTGTAATCGATGACGTTGATTATTTCGATAATTCGTCCCAGCCCTACTCTTTACAGAGTTTTTAGGGCAGTCACAGTTTCACAGAGACAATTGTGATTTCTAAGGACACCTACTTCAGTGTTCTCTATCAGGTAGTGGGGACGTTTTATGCATGCAATAAATTTTTTGTTGCATAACTTGCCTTTAATATAAATGCAATGAATATTTATTAAGATAACATTGTATTTTCAGAGTAAGGTGCCATCAGCAACTGAAAATACTGTGTGTAGAAGGGGTGTGAGATTTCAGCTGTTTTGTATCCGCTCAGTGATTACAGTGTGCAAGTGTTATTCTTCCACAAACACATCCGGTAGATCTATTATGTTCAGAAATGACTCAGTCAGAGGCCTTTTGATGGTCTCTTTTGTCACTTAAGCCTTTTGTTGTCAACACATGCCCTGGCTTTAAAAAATATTCAAAATCTCTGTCTATTTTACACTTTTTTTCTGCTCCTGTGAACTAACACCGTCTGGGCTTGTTTGGTAAAATTATTTTTTAAATGATTCATTCTGCAGTAACCAAGTTCTGCTGTTTACATGTGGCGGTGGACTCAAAAATATACAGTGTCACACCACTTAATAAGATTCCTGCATAATTAAGATGACCAATTAAACTCAAATAATTTTCATGCTATCTGTGTTGTTTTATTTACACTCAGGAGAGAGCCTTTCTGCTGTCATTCTCTCCTGTGGAAAAATATTACATTACATTTTCATTTGCTTGCTTAGACTTTTATTAACTGCACTTAGAAACGCTTGTGTGTTGTGGATTGGTGAGAGAGCATGTGCTTGGAGCCATGCCGTTAACTCATTCTCGCAGGCCATCAGTGATGTCCGTTACCTCTCCACGAACCCACCAACCAGAGCACTGCACAAAGGGGTCATTTAAGTAGTTTAATTAATATAAATGGACAATATTTAATTACAACAGCTGTTTTTATTTGGTTTGAGAAGAGAGAAGATGGTTGAGCCTCTAGTTTTGGCACTTGGCTCGCTCTGTAATAGCTGCAAAGTCTAATGCTGCAAATCCAGTTTCAGTTGTTTGAAGGTGATTGATTTCAAGAAAATCAAAGCTGCAGAATCAGAGTAGACTGAAGTCTGTTAGTATTGTGATACTTTTGAAAACACAAACACCTCTGGCACTTGTTTTTCTCCCCAAAGATAAAAACAAACTGTAAAATTGCATACATTGTTTGTATTTTTGGCTGATTTTACAGAAATAGCCTTCCAGTGTAAATGTTTTTCTCCAAAAGCTTTCGATTGCTTAAAATTTATCATTTTTTCCATCTGAACCTCAGTATGGCGCTCAATGAAGTACAAAATAAAATTTGTGTCTCAGGGGCAAGAGCTAGCAAATGCACAACTTCTGGTTCAAGTCTGTTGCAATGAATATGAAATGTTTCACAACACTGGTGTCGAGCTCAATACCACAAAACATAGCTTATGACATTTCAGTGCAATACTGCAATTTTAAATGTCTTGAAGTCTTTCAAATCTCCCTAACAGCAGCACCAACTGTGTCATTGTGGAGTCCAGTCATTTTAAAGACTGTAACCTCTGATTACAAGTGGGCAAATGTTAAAAAGTATATATTGAGAGCTTTTTATGTGTTCCACGAGGAAGACACATTTTTAGACCACTGAGCTCTTATTGTTTCTATATTTGATAGGCATGTTTGAGAAATTGGCACAAAAGCTTCAGAACCTCCACTTCTAAAGCAACTCAAAACTCAAACTCAAAAATAGATGTTCCAGAAGTGTCCTGTAAAACTAAATGGGTCATTTTTTTAAAGAAAGAAAGAAAAAAAAAGACAATTGATTTTGATAAACTAACTAATATAGCTTTGATCGATACATTTCTGAAAATATGATACACATTTTTGGGTGCTGAAAGACTGCAGAACAGGTTGTTCCATTTTTTATATGTAAAAAAATGTAATTGCTGCCTTCAGAAGGTACTTCATTTTACCTAAAGCCATTTAGATGTGGCATTTTGACAAATGTTTTATATGTATTATGTTTATATATCCTTGTAGTTTAAAAAGTTTTAGAAGGATGAACAAATAATGATTTGACAGAAGATTGTGAAAAATGTCAGGCAGTTATCTGTGATTACCTCTCTCTCTCTCTCTCTCTCTCTCTCTCTCTCTCTCTCTTATAATAAATATAATAAAGTCAAAATTATACACCTGCTCCAATTTTGGTGTATCAAATTTATTAGTGTATTTGTTTCAAATACTTAGTTGAAGTGCCTGTGAAAAATAAAACCTGACCCATTTTAGTGCTACATTGCTGCAAGTTACAGTACTACTTTAAGCTCTTTGAGCTTTACAAGCGATTCTTCATTTAAATGTAGAGCGGAGGTGAGCCTTTATGCCTGGTTAATGCTACTCCATTTTCTCCTCACCAGGTTTGCGGCTTCTCTGTCAGGTTATTATTTGAAAGACCCGATGTAATAGCCAAGCTTCATCCTTTGGTCACACAGTGTGAACACATGTAATATTGTAATAAGCATTTAACAAGCATGCTATTACACATACCAAGTGCGTTGAATTTTAAATTCCACTGCTTACATTTTAAATATGTATCATAAACATGCTATCATTCAGTGTGTAATTATGAAACAAACAAAATTCAGCCAGATTGTCAAGGTAACACCTAAGGGGAAATTATACATAAGGGAAAAGCACCATGGAGTTAATTGAGTCTTCATTTCCACAGTAAATGTTTGTGATTTGGGAAAGCTGTTCTAGTTCAAGACACAACTTAACATCAGTGAGTTTAACAGCCAATTGTTTCTTGATGTCATGATTGCTATTTTATTGTGATCATTGTGTCAGGTGTCTACAGACACAAATACTCCCTTCCCTAAGCAGTTTTCTGAGAACACATATATTTTAGTATGTTAACTTCTCTACAGGCATAAATACACTTGACATTTTTCTATAAGCAAATATTTTTTCAGAATATGCTGTTTACTCGCATATGTTGGTAATCTGAGATCAATACAAATTATTTGTCTCCACGTAATTGCATCACTGCAATTGCAATATTTACTGTAATGTGTTGTCTAAGCAGCTGCAGTATGCACAAAACATCTGTACGCAAATGATTCGTCGAAGCATTATAGAGGTCACACTTAGACCGGTTGAATTTGTAAGGAAATATAGCCAATTATAAAGATGGCGCACTTCTCGTTTAATGGCCAGCGTCACTGGCAGGCACAAAACAGTTGTCATGCCACATTTATGATGTATTTGATCATGATTATGATACATTAGCAAGTGTCAGCCTAAGCGTTGCTATTTTTCACCATCAGAAAATACGGATTCATGTCAGAGTAATAAATCTCTCCGAATGTACAGGGGAATGGTCACCTTCCTGTATATATATATATAAATAAAAAGAGCTGAGCAAAACCGAACAGAATGTTTCAAGTCCTAAAGCAGCCAAGGACACTAATGTCACCTGAAACACAGGCTTATGAATAGCAATGAATGCTTTACGCCATGCTGTGTGGGTATTAAGAATGACTGTATTGATCTGAATGAGAAAGAAGCCGTAGTCTTGGAGGAGAAAAGGAGGGAAAAAGACCTGATTAATCAGAAATGGTGAAACATTTAAACATTATATATATATATATATATATATATATATATATATATATATATATATATATATATATATACATATATATATATATGTGACCACAGGGGTGTTTGTTGGGGGTCAGGGTGCGGTTGGTGATTGGGGAGGGATATTAGTTGGGGTTAAATGTTGATTCAATGTGTATGTGTTGTGTTTTTCTCTGTTGTTTATTTTTGAATCATTAAAACTAGACTAGACTAGGGATTTCTTAATCTATTGTTGAGAATTTATTAATGATCATTAATCGTTAACATTAATTGAATTGTTTAATTACTGTTAATGAATTACTGTTAATAACAACTTGTATAGAAGATATATATTTAGTTCATTTTACTTCACGTTGCGATCGTCGTGCAATATTTGGACTTTTGAGTGTATTTATTTATATGAAATTAAATCAAATCATAACATGCTGCGTAAACACCACCGATCATCTTTTCTAAGATAACAACCTCCACATTTTTACCATCAGAGAGAGCCTAATGGTCAACTAGCGTGTTACGACACGTGCGTGTGACTATGCATGCCCAGCCCCCTATCGGGGTAATGAGCCAAGGAGAAGAATAAATGTGACAGTTCGGGACAGAGAGAGCCACATGCAGCTGCAGTGTGTGCGTTTGTGATTTATGTTTTGTTTTAATGTTTTAATTTCTCATTAAACATTATTTTGATGGTTTGTCGGTTCCCTCCTCCTCCTTTCCCATTTTAACCCTGTTACATTGGTGCCGAAGCCTGGGAAGGGGGAGGGATGTTCTGTCGTGGAGTCCTCGCCACTACCAGCCAACCCAGGAGCAGCCGTGGCCGTCCGTCCGGGGACGGAGACGTTACTGCGACCGTGGAACTGAGGCACGCTGCTGTTTCCCCCCATAGATAAAAGAACAGAGAACATAAAGAAAAGCGGATGGGGAGGAGCGTGACCATCTGCCCGGGGCCGGAGGACCCATCATTAGGACCCATCCACCGGGGGAGCAGCGAGTCATCCGCCAGAGGTTGGGGTGTGGCTGAGGGCCGGGCGACAGTGTATCTGGGCTTCGGTTAACCAAGTATTTTCTCTCTCCTCTCTCTCTCTCTCTCTCTCTCTCTCTCACTGTCACTCAGCTTTGCCCTTTCCCTCTCCTAATTTTTTTGTCTTCCCTCACCTCGTCCCCCTCCTCAGCCCTAGAGAGGCCGGGAAAAGCTTGTTGGCAGACGGGCCTTTCCCATACCTTACAAATGAATGGGGAGAGCCGTAAACTTACACCTAACTGTCGCAAAATAGTCTGTCTTTATTGTAGTAAACTCCACACATATTTACATTCAATAACATTTTGGAAAAGTAGTAAAATAGTGGAAAACATGTTGAAGATTAGTGGACAGTCAGTCAATTCATTAAGTGATGAGCTGTTTCCTCTCAAAAGCATCTTATTCAGCACACTCAAGCATCTCCTCCATAGACATCCATAAAAAATAAACAAATCATGCTCTGCTCACCAGTGTACCACCCATAGAATGTATGTAGGACTGCCGCAGTGTGCATTTTGGTACTAGACCTTTTTTGAAGTGTTGCTCTCTATGTATTATTTAAGTTTTATGCATTATTCAAAAAAAAAATCTTCTCATTTTCAGGAGAGTGGCTCCGTCTACTTGCAGTTCTCCTGTTCTACTGCCCTGCAACTGGAGGTCATTTTTGAAGTTCTAGAGGAGTTTGATTGGACTTCATTCTCTGTGGTTACCACACGCCACCATGGCTACGAGGACTTCATGGCTATGGTTGAGGGTATGATAGATGGCTCCTTCATTGGTTGGGAGAGAAAGAGCGTGGTGATGCTCAACCTGACCGATGACCCAGGAGGTGCACGTACCCGCAGGCTACTGAAGGAGAATGAAGCACAGGTCAGGAGAGGGAAAATATATATATATATATATATATAATTTTTTTAGGGATGTCAATTGATGACATTTTTTAATCAAATTAATTACAAGGTGTCCCAATTAATTAATCGTGATTAATCGCATTTAATCGCATATACAAATATTTGTTGAGAAAGCCCCTCATATAACAATAATTCAATATATAATGATTATACATATTTATATCAATGTATAATTATACATAGTTATCTTTAAATATTTAAAAATTATATATATATAAAATATTCAATGTTAATACTCAATCTTTAAACACATCTTTAGATCCCTTAGATCGCATTTGCGCTCTTTATTTTAAACTAAAATAAAAATGATCTTATCATTTACTCACCCTCATGCCATCCCAGATATGTGAATGCCTTTCTTTATTATGCAGAACACAAATCATGATTTGAAGAAGAATATTTCAGTTCTGTAGGTCCATATAATGCAAGTGAAGGGGTGCCAACATTTTTATGCTCCATAAAGCCCATAAAGGCATCATAAAAGTAATCCATATGACTCCATTATACATCCATTACTGTGAGAAACAGATCAATATATAAGTCATTTTTTGCCAGAAGTTCTTCTCCCTGCCCAGTAGGGGGCGATATGCTTGAAGAATTTGAATCACCAAAAACACAAGAAGAAGAATGTGAAAGTGATCTGTTTCTCACCCACAACTATCATATTGCTTCTGAGGACAATGTGGATTACTTTTAAGCTGGCTTATTTTATTTTTTAGCTTCAAAATTTTGGCACCCATTCACTTGCATTGTATGGGCAAAAGAGCTGAAATAATCTTCTAAAAAACTAAATCTGTGTTCAGCAGATGAGAGAAGGTCAGACACACCTGGAATGGCATGAGGGTGAGTAAATGAGGAGAGAATTATCATTTCTGGGTAAACTACTCCTTTAATGGCAGGTTCCATCATGACAACATTCACCATATACTGTGACAACATGACCTGCTATTGGGGCATATTGTCACAAAAGGCCAAAATATGTTCAATGAACTATCTTTTTTTGCTGGGCAATAATGGTGAAAATGTTAAATAGCTTTTTTGTTAAATAGTCAGATTTCCTTGCTTCCAATGAAGCACAGAAGATGCTCTTTGGAACATTCTCAAATCATGCAGCATAATATGGATCATCGGGTTGTTCATGGATCATGATCCCATACCAGCTCTTCTGAAATACATTTTTAATTTACAATTTTCACTCAAATTGTTGATTAAATAAAATAAATATTATAAAAACTATATTAAACTAGGAAAATGTAAAATAGACACATTTACTTGAGTGGACTCAGACTTTTGTTTCAGTCTTTATTATTACTTTGATAATCAACATAAATTAAATTTATGGCTAAGATCTGCATAATTTCAAGTAACATTCCATCTTATTTTTAATCTCTTCTCTTTTACAAATCCTCATGTGAACTCCTCTCCGAACTGTACATTTTTGTGGAATGCATTGGAAGCTCTTAGTCTTTCTCTGTTGCACTTGTCAAGTTCATTATTTTCCTCTGTTTCTTTTCCTTTCAACGAACTGCCGCTCCCCCCTTCTTCGGCTCCTTTTTCAGTTTTTCCATTTCAATTCAAAGTGGCTTCACTGGAAGTGCAATTAACAATTGTATTACCAAATCATTCTTGGTTAATTATAGAAGTATGAAGATGACAATGAAAAAGGGAAAGGCAGCTCTAATTCCTCTAGAGCAATTATTTTGTAGTGTTCCAAAATCAGCACCATATGGTCAAGCTCCTCATGTGTTCTATACGTCGCTTCCACCATAGCTTGCTTTCTCGATTAACCTTCCCGCTCACTGCCCCTGTGTCATTCCACTCTTTTCTTCTTTCCTTTTCTCCACCCTCCCTTACTTTCTTTTCTTTCCTTCATTCGTACTGTGGCCTTTATGTGAAGGCTCCCAAAGAGAAGGAGGTCGTGTGACCTACGAAAGGGGAGACGGCATCCATAATGTTACTGAGCAGTGTGACATTAAATGACAGTTTCCATCTGACCCAAAGGTGGCCAACTCAATTCCCCACAGGACTGGTCATGCCAGCAGACATTCTCTGCATTCAACAACTTGACTGATTAATTCTCCACAGTGTTCAAGCACCAAGACTTTCAGACCCTAATCAGTGACTGATATAGGACCACATTCAAAGTGCAACGGTTAAATGAGTATACAAAATCACTTGATGCTATTTTTTCTCACAGTGATTAAAATGTCTGTTCTGTTTTTGTAATGGCCCAACAGACACTTAATACATCAAAGTACAGATGCTATCATTGAGCTTTATTATAGATGTAAAATCCTGCCTCTGGTGATTTGCTCTTTCACTTTGAAACATAAGCCTAGTAGCTATTTTTTCTTTTAATAAGCTTAACCAAAAAGACCAGCATGTTGATAAATTGTAAACTGCCCCATTATCAGTAATTTCAAAATCAAAATTTTACCTCCTTAACAAGAGTTATGTGGAAAGTTAATGTGTTCCATGGAAGACTAAGGTGGTTTTCACACTGGGCACGTTTGCTGCGGTCTGAATATGAGCATGATTGTTCCTGGTGCCCCCCGCAGTGTTGGTCTGGTTTCAGACTCTTGTATGATCCTGTCGAACCCCGGTGCTTTTACATCATCAACTTGTGTCATCACAAACCTACACATGATGGAAAGCACAACACAGGCCACTATATTTGTGTGTTTTTTATAAATTTTGTGTCAATATTCACACCAGAGTGAATGACACTTGCGCCGCATGTAGTAATTCAGCAGTTGTCCCAGTAGTGTAGTCTGGGCCATATGCACATATACGCTGTATGCTTCCTTTTTTCCCAGGGCTGTTTGTGTATAACGACTTTCCCTTGGTATCCCCACTTTCTTTGTTGCTTCAGAAGTCCATAATTTACTGTCATGTTAGTCTCCCTTTAACTGTATTCAATGGTGTTTTGTGAAACCTGCGATTCTTTGTTATAATTGGTGCAGTATCACTTGAATTCTACTATTTCCCGCCCCTGATATCTGCTGTCACTGCCGCCTGTCATCGACTGAGGAAATTCATGACAGTGAGTGGAGAGAGAGAGAGAGAGAAAGAGAAAGAGAGGAACTCTAACGCTGAAGCAGTATCAGGTAAAATTAATGAGCAAAATATATTTAGCAAAACATCCCTTAAAATAAGGAATCATGTAATTAAGGGAAAAAAACTGCGTTCCGTATAAAATCCATACGCGATGCTTTTTGTCCCATATTTTAGCGCCTCACACCCAAACAGCTGAGAATGTTTCATAAATCAAGATAAATGGACCTGAAACTAACACACCTTTCATGTGAGTTGTGTGAGATATCAAAAAAGTGCTTTACATGGACACTTGACTGAAAATGTTCTTGCATTTCCCTTGTGATAAACACATTTTTATTAAAGCGTTTTTCATTTTAAGTTTAGGGGATGTTCACACTGAGTCCGCATTGTTTTTTTCAATGTAAAGCAACGTCTCGTGCAGGAGTGTCTGTATATAAGGGTCATTCCTACAATTTGGTGACATTTAAGTCCCCAATACAAGTTTGTGCTGTATTTCCATTCTTTAATATCACCAGATTACAATTTTGATTATTATGAATAAAGAATATTATTGTCATTAATATATGTTTTAGGGACATTATTCTCATGTCCCTAAAACGGCACGTCAAACATCTTTTGCAAAAATAAGTGCCCCCTAAATAACATTTTAGGCAGAATGCTGGGGACAACAACACTCCATTCACTTTCATTGCTTATTTTTTTCATATAAAGAATGGGAGGTTGTTAGTCCCCAACAATCCTTTTATTTTCCATGTAAGCAAGAGTCATAGAGGTTTGGAACTACACAAGGGTAAGTAAATAAAGGCAGAATTTGCCTTTTACTTTTATCTCACCTCCAGATTACAAAACACTGCAGCCTTTAAACTTTGGCTTTCTGACAAACATTCATAAACTACAAAAAGCAACCTCTCAGTTTAGTGACTATAAATAGTCTATTAATTCTGCACTGCTTCTTTTGCAACAGTTGTTATAAGAATTGTTGGATGGGTGCAGGTCACCAGTCAACAACTCACATCTCAAGAGTAGTTTTATCTCCCTGTCAGGAGCCTGTGGCTACTTGTCAACAAGTGGGATAAGCAACCCATCTCCAGAATGAAAAGTAACACCTCTACATGTCTAAGCACTTTTGAAAAGTCTGACATATTTGACTTTTTCTTTGATTATTGGAAACATGTGAGAAATCCTTGAGAAAAACCCTTGTACACCACTTTTCCCATGGTTTGGGAGTTTGAAACACTCTGTTCTTGTACAATTTTGTAGCTTTAAAACAGGTAACATAATAAAAGGAGTATTGTGAAGAGCCAGAAGAAACGTATTTGACGAGTTTCTCACAGAAGCAGTGCTGGTTGAGGCTGAATACCTGCACTGTGAGGCAATGTGCCTCAAGATGTACCGCACTTAAATAGCGCTTTTATTCGCAATGACCCGACTGCTCTCGCTCCCCCGTTGCCTCCCCTGTCCCTCGAGGACCTGGGGAACGAGGATGCTTATGGTGAGGACATGGAGCAAAGGTATTGTGATGCTGTACTGCCAGCTCATGTCCCGCAAAAGTCTTCGACTGCCCGACGGCTCTTCTGCCCTCATGCAGTTTGGCATTGGTGAACATGGAGAAGAAGAGGAGAATGATGACAGTGTGTCTCTCACGGCTTTAGACACTGTTGCCTCATCCGGTCAATGGAGGACACTACTTCTCCCCCCCTAAAAGGTGGAGACCATTCTTCGATTGTGGATGTGTCGCTTGTCCCATTCTCACTAAAGCTATAGATGAGCTGGAGCTCAAATGGTCACCTCCGCTAGAGCCAAATCGTTCTCTGCTGGATGGGTGTTTTTCACGTACATTCACAAAATGTGTGGATGCAGCTTTAGCCCCTCTGAAAGTAGAGGGGATGCACATACTCAATTACCTCGACGACTGGCTAATTTGAGCACAGTCAGAGTCTGTGGCGCACTCACACAGGGACAGGTTGCTCGCACATTTGAATACACTTGGTTTATTTGTCAATGTAGAGAAGAGCTCATTAATTCCTAGTCAGGAAATGTCCTTCCTGGGGTTGCATTTGAACTCTGTAACAATGTGTGCTTCGCTCTTGGCCGAGAGAATACACTCGATATGCAGCATGGCAGCGAGTTTCAAATTGTGCAGATCTCTGCCTCTGAAATGCTTTCAGAAACTCCTCAGGCTTATGGCAGCCACAGCATCAGTCAGTCCCCTTGGTCTATTACACATGAGACCTTTGCATTGCTGGCTCAACCACCAAGTTCCCCGACGGGCATGGCGCTATGGGCAACATTGTGTTGTAGTCACCAACCACTGTCTATCTGCAATAGCACCATGGCAGCTCCGGGGTATTACCAGCCTGGGGTCACCTTATGTCAGGTTTCCAGATGCAAAGTAGTCACTGCAGATGTGTCCAACATGGGCTGGGGCAACTTATGTGACTGCTTTCTGGCATTCAGGGAAATGGACGAGTGTGAAACGGCCTGGCACATCAATTGCTTGGAAATGTTGATGGTTATTTTAGCCCTAAAATCATTCGACTCAGAAGTGACGGCATCATATTCTGATTCGCACCGACAACAAGTCAGTAGTGGCATCGCCGGTCAATCACCAGCAATGATGATTCTTGTGCGACGGCTCTTCAAATGGAGTAGTGAGCATCTCCTGTCGTTACGGGCAACCCATGTGCCCAGAGCCCTGAATTTCGGAGTGGACATGCTCTCTCGACAGGAAGTGATCACAGGGGAGTGGAAACTCCACCCCCGATGGTCACGGAGATCTGGAACAGGTTTGGGAGTGCGGCGATAGATCTGTTCACCTCCCAAGAGACCGCTCATTGTTCCCTGTAGTATTCCATGACAGGACAAGCCCCATTGGGTGTGGATGCTTTAGCTCACAAATGGCCAGTGGGTCGAAAGTATGTGTTCCCCACGCTGTGCCTCATTCCTCCACTCCTCTCCAAAATCAGGGAGGAATTGGAAACAGTACTACTGATCGCGCCGAGGTAGCCAAATCAACCATGGTTTCCAGAAAGAGTGGAGCTCTTATATGCGCATCCATGGGAAATCCGACTGAGACGGGACCTTCTTTCTCAGGCTTGTGACACGATTTGGCACCAGCGGCCGGAATTATGGAATCTACATGTGTGGCCATTGAGCGGGTTGCATCGGATGAAGACCTCACACAGGTGATAAAGAATACAGTTTTGGATGCTAGATCCATGAGATGGCTCTATGCCTCCAAATGGAATGTGTTTGTTAAATGTGCAAAACGCGATGTGACGGTCCCTTTAATTGCCCTTTTTCTGTCATTTTGGATACAGGATCGCTTAGATGCAGGTCTTACTCTGTCAATACTAAAAGTATATGTAGCCACTACTTCGGCAAATCATGCAGCTGTGGGGACATGCCAGTAGGTAGACACTGTTTTGTGGTCAGCTTTCTAAGAGGCGCGAGGCGATTGAATCCTCCCCGCCCAGCTACAATCCCTACATGGGACCTGGCCTTGGTGCCTGAAGGCGCTTACTAAAGCCTCTTTTGAACCGATCGAGACTATTGATCTGTGTTCTCTTTCCTTGAAATCAGCTCTCTTATTGTCCTGGCATCTGTTAAGGGGGTGAGTGATCTGCAGGCATTCTCAACGCACAGCTCCTGTCTGGAATTCGGTCTGAGCGAATCTAGAGCCATGCTGAGACCGAAAAAGTAATATTCCCAAAGTGCTCTCTACCCACTTTAAGGTGCTGGTAATCACTTTACAAGACATTTATCCCCCTCCCTTCCAGTCGGAAAGCAACGCTCCCTTCATATGCTCTGTCCAGTCAGAGCACTACACACCTATGTGTCCCGCACAAGCCAGTTCAGAATAGCGGACCAGATTTTTCAGGTTTTGTTTTGTTTTTGTGTTGCTCGAAAGGCATGCCAGTCTCAAAGCAGAGACTGTCACATTGGATTGTCAATGCTATAACACTGGCATACAAATCTCAGGGAAGCCAATGCCAAGGCCCACTCAACGAGAGGTATGGCTGCCTCTTGGGCATGGGAAAATGGTGTTTCCATACAAGAAATTTGCCTGGCATTGGGTTGGGCTTTGCCAGCACCTTTGCACGATTTTACAACCTTGACGTGCATTCGGTGGCTTCACAGATATTGTCTGTACAACAGCATTAATTCATTGTGTTCTATGGTCCGCTTTAAGAACTAAATGAATTCACCTCGCTCCCGGACCACATGTGTCTGTGCATTCCTAGGTCCGCTTAGCATTTCCTATTCAACAATGCAATACTAGGCATCTAGATTTTGAAAGTGCGGTCATACTTCATTTATACTGTCTAATTACTTTACATGCAATATTTCTTATGTCTTGGCTGTGCTTTAGACATTCTAATATAAAGCGGTTCCACACTCGGGCCATACTGCTTGAATATGTATTTACTGTGTTTTCCCTACAAATACATTAATATCTTTGTGTCTCGGCCACACCTTGGACACTCATGATTAAAGACAGATATGCTCTGTGTTTCCTTTAGTGGAACTCTGCTTGTTACCTCACCCCCTCACAACTGTCAGGGCAGGTTGATTTCATTATGTGCTTCCTATAAGCTAAGCGTTGTATATGTACGTCAAAATGTCATGCCCTGCCCCTTCTATAGACTCGGGGTAGTTACAACAAGGTTCACTTTTGAGTGTTTTGTGTCCTTTGTCCAGTACCACGGCATGTTACATACTGCTCTCAATCTTCCCTATATCTCTCTTCATATCCCAGTAATTTAGTTGGTTAGATACTTTAAACGCATAGTTAACATTTTCGTTTAAATTTGTTTTATAATAACGATACAAGACAAACTGGTTTCTATTTCAATTCTTTATTTACATTTTGGTAACTTTGTTAACTGGTTTGGAGTGCACACATACTAGTTGAGTTGTATTATTATTTCCGTTGTTTCTTCTATTTATTTCTGTTGCGTTTAAGTTACCGTTGATGTGGAGAGATGAATGGTGTTGATCCGCGGTTATGGCCATTGGAAGCGGCACTCTGGAGAGTGACAAAGAACGTGGTCTGGGCGGAAACAACAAATTTCACTCCTAATTGATTCCACCCGAGCAAACCAAATGATGAAACGTCACGGGAGAGGGAAATAGATTTTGACAATCTTTTCTTAATATATTTATATATAATTTATAGTTATGGAATGTTAGTGAATTATTTCTTTTGTTATTTTTTTCTTTGTTTTTCTGTATGTAATCCAGATGTATAAATGTTATATGTTAAATGTCATGTTAATGTTTATCCCCTGTTGTGTTTATTTGGGCCTGCCATCTTCCTTATAAGCTTGGTTGTTGTCTCAGTAAAGAGGTCAGTTTTACTCTCTTCAGTTGAGCAATAATTTGAGTTTTGTTCTGTTCATTTGACCTTAGTATTTCAGTCTAGTTTAATTAAGTTATTTGACTGAGTTTTTTCATTTTGTATATTTTCAGATTATTTGTTTGAAAGATTGTGGGTTAAAATAAAGACCCATTTTTTTGTTGAAAAGCTTATGTTCTCGTGTCTGCCTGCTCGGTCCCTCACACAGTTGCATCTGAATTGGCGTGATCCAAAAGGAGTTCAGAAATCGAACGCAATGTCTCATTCCCTACATCTCAGGTAAACGAGGTTATATGTAACCGGAGATGTTTTTTCAGCATTGTGTGCAGTAGTGCACATTTTTTACATGCTGTGTCAGGTTAAAGGAATATTCCAGTTTCAATACATGTAACATGTACATAATACATTAACATGTATAATGTTTACATCCTGTAACTGTACTTTTGAAACAGTGTGTATTTGAGCTTTTATAAACTGGCCCCATTACTTTCATTTTAATTGCGTTACTTTAACATTGTTTTTTTATAAATGAGGGCCGAGTTGAAATAATTTTTTTGTGGTACTCAACATGAGCTTAACACCATGTCTACACCAGACGCAAGTGTAAAAGCCATAGAACCCATTATAATCAATGATGCTGTCTACACTGGAAGCATCTGTTGCAGGGTATCCATCATGACGACAGTGAACGGGTGTCCCAATACATTTTGCGCTGCATGCGCTGGTGCTACTACACAACAATTTAGAATGTTCATGTTGACACGTCTAGTGTAGACAGCCTCAAGCTGTTGCATCGCACCACGTCAACGGATGCGCCCCGGTTTAGACGGGATATAACTTGTATTGATTCCGAAATTACAACTTTTAAAAACACGTCTACAGACATCTGCATTGTTGCATTAACTTTTTTTAGCGCAAGAACGCATTCAGCCTGAATGACCCTTAAAGTGTTTATCTTTTGTGGTAGAGCCTTTTAAAATGAAAAAGGAAACCGTTTGAAAATGTGTTTTTGCTCTACCAACCCTTATAGGTGCGACTCCTATATTGCTCGCAAGAAGAGGCGGAGTACATTTTTAAAGCAGCATGGGCATCAGGGCAGGCCACACCTTCACACATGTGGTTTGCAGTGGGCCCCGCTCTATTAGGACTTGGTCTAGAGGGTCTGCCCAAAGCCGTGTTTGCAGTACGACCCCAGGGATGGAGAGACGAGCCACGTCGAAGAATTGCAAAAGGTGTGTCGGTACTGACGCATGGAGCCATGGCTTTACGTAGGGAGTATGGTGGGGCTCGTGGTACAAGCTTCGCCGGGAACTGCATGATGGATGGAAACCAAACTCAGAGGGTGCCAGACAGGATCAGGTGAGAAACTTAAATTGCTTAGATACGTTAGAGTTAGTTCACCCAAAATGTTTTATTCTGTCATCATTTTCTGTAAGATATAGACCCTTGTGTTGTTCCAAACCTGTTTGACTTTCTTCCACTGAACCAAAGAGGAGAAAGTATTAAGAATGTTGATGCTGCTCTTTGTTCATTCCCATTGAATAAAAAAGTCATACGGGTTTGGGACAACATGAGGGTGAGTAAATGAAGACAGAATTAAAATTTTTGGGTGAAATTTTCTTTTTACACCTTTGTTTGATGTATAGTTCTGTTTCATCCATCAAAATGGGGAAAGGAAATCAATATAGGTCTAAAATAGTCATGCAAGTCTTTTGTAACCATGATCTACCAATGATTGTGAGAAAAAACAACACCCAAATGCATTTTATATCATTACAGTACTGAACGAATGTAGTCTAAACATGCACTATTAAAAATGACACCAAACAATTTTGAAGCATTCATTTAATAATTAATTTAATAAAAACATTTTAGTTTTTTGTAATCTATAACCCTACACACTCCTGCCACAAACTGAAATATTTTTTATTTCAAGTTTTGCATCGCTGGTGTTAAATATGCATGAATACTACTTTGACTTTTAATTTTAGAAGAAATGGCCTCAAACTGGGTGCATCAGGAAAATTTCTGTTTTATCTCTTGCAATGCAATATTCAGAGCAGCAATAACGAACCATGCCAGACAACGCAAATGTGATGACTAAATCAAAACCCTGTGTTGTCTGTTTTCCGGGTTTCCTCTATCTCTTCTTTAGCCATCACCACCATGAGCCCACGTTTTCACACACACACACACACACACA